>NC_133660.1:191097099-191147099 GCF_037893015.1 Macrotis lagotis
TTCATAACACTGTCTGAAAATTTCACATTACTTTAGGAATATGTTGACATCTGAATTCCTCCTTTCCCCCCCACCCAAGATTTCTCCATGTTCTCCATACCTGTCTTTTCACTCCCATCTCCTTTCTTAGGTAAAGATAATGGTTTGTAATTAAAAGTGGGGTGCCATACAAAAAAAAAACCATGTTACCAAAATAATGATCTGTTCTACCAATGCCCCAGTACCAGTGCTTACTCTGTGATAGCTACTGTGTATTACATGCTGATGGGAACTATTGTTTTACTGTTTTATATCAGATAAATTATTCATAATGCATGACAGTATCACTGAATAATTAATATTGTAATATCACTGATAATGCATCCCCCTTCCATATGCCAATATACAATTTTGAAATTCTTTTTGATGTATGCCCAAAGCATGGATCCTACAGTGCTGAAGATCTGCATTTATAAAGAAATGCACTTGTCCTATAAATTCCAAATGTGTGACTATTGTGAACTTTATACCTCAGAAACTGTTTTTTATAAGTCAAGACCATAAAAGAAATATTGTTAAATCTTAATTTCCAAAGAAATTAGAAGTTGGTACTTAAACCAAATAATTATGGTTTACAAGAATTTTCCAGTTAGTGTTTGAATTTATTAACTAAATGGTTATTAAACATATACAACAGCTTTGTGTGTATATGGGTATATACATATATGTATATGTTTTTATATGTATATGTTATTATACTGATGTGAAAAATTAGAAAATAATTTGTCCTAGGATAAACTTAAAAAGGAATTATAATAGAGAGGTTATCATGCTGGGTATAATGTTCTTTCTATATAACAGATTTTTTAGGAATGAATAGATGTCTTCATATTGTTCCTGAATAGATCATATAATCATATGGATTAATTCAAAATAATCTCTTAAGAGTCTGAGTTCAAGGTAATATACTATATTTACCTTTGTTTGCCTACTCTTGATTCATAGCTATTAATACATCCTATATCATTAGTTAATATTTTTGAATCCTTGAAATTTTCAATATCCAAAAGGAAACAAAGTTCTTATCTAGATTTGGATGGACTATTAATATAACTATAAGGTCACAATTAATTATAATAATATGATGAATTACATAATTATAAACAGAATTCAGCATTTCTTGAATTCTAGTGGTGTTTAAAGGTACAATCTAGCATACAGATATGATTCTTATCTAGTGGGATTACATTGAAAATTAAAAAGACAGGAAAGACAAATCATGGGGAAAGAATGGAAATGAAATCTAAAAATAGTAACTCTTGTCAAAGTATCTTCAAATTCTGGTGACAGGCGAGGAATGTAAAAATAGGTATTTGAGAAGAAGTGTCTGTGTGTCTGTGTGTGTGTGTGTGTGTGTGTCTGTGTGTCTGTGTGTATATATACACACATATACAAAAGATAAGGATCATTTGGAGTGAATGAATAATTTTAATTTGGTCTGACATATTAAGATATATGTAGTATTGGCACCCTAGGCCATTTATTCTTTCTGTACTTAACTGTGACCAAGTTTCCCAGGAAAGCATTTATATTCCACCTGAGATCTTAAAGTCCATGGTCTAAAGATCCAAATCACCTTTCAACAGGAAGTTCAATCCCAATATAATCAAAACTTGATTATTTGAATTTGTCTGAAGAGGCAAATTCCCCGCTCTTCTCTGGTTTGTTAGAGTCATTGTTTCTTTTCTTGAAGTTACAGAGTTTATTTTTTTCCATTAGCTAGAGAACACTTTAATTCAGCCAATGTTCATTTATTCAATGAAGTGGCATTGCTACTAACTTACAGCACTTTGGAATGCTTACAGACAAGTTTTAGATCACAGAATGTGTACCAGTAATGGTTTTCAAGCAGTGAATCTTTAAGGGACAACCTAGGAATTAACTAAAGAAGGCAAGAGACTGGGGTATATTAAAGTGTAAAGCTCTCCTGTATTGAAGAGCCTCTTTTAAATACTGGCAGCACCCCAAATGGACCTCCTCTATTGACAAGCTGAAGCCTATTTCTCAGAAAAGAGTAGTCAAACAACAAAAACCCATTTCCCCCAAATTGAAATGAATTGCTGAAGGTAGTAATTCCAAATGACAGGAGAAAGAGTGAGTGTAGCTCTGGCCCTCCTCCAACCAGCTTAACTGTCAGCCATTCCCCAGTGCCCCCTCCCCTACCATAAGCAAAGAAAATATATTTCCAAATTGGTGTCTGCAGGGGTACAATTATTCTACCTTGTCTCATAAAGCTATACCTTCTTCATGAAAGTCAGTGTGGTATCATGGAAAGAATGATGGATTTAGAGTCAGAAGATTTGAGGTCAAATCTTAATGTTGTCACTTACTACTTTTGTGTCCTTGGACAAATATAATTTTGTATATCAGAGACTTAGTTTTCTCATCTATAAAGTGGGAATAATAACAAAACCTATTAATGAATTAATAAGCACTTATTAAACCATTGATGTACAAAGTCACTGAGAATACACAAAATAAAATAGAGCATAGCCATGGGGAGCTTACATCATGCACAGGATACTATCAGAATCAGATGAAATAATATACCTATAACATTATATAAATATGACTTCTTATGACCTTATCCTGTCTTTTTTCTCAGACTTGCTCTACTCTACTTCTCTACCATCTCCAAGAGCAGCGATCTTTATAATGATATAAAATGAAAATCAATCACATCTGTTTTCATTTGAATGACTCAATTCTCTTTGCCTTTGGCAGGTGCAATATATCTATATAACTATATATATATATATATATATATATATATATATATATATGTATATAGTCAACTCACTCAAAAGATTACATTCTCAATCAGGTGAAAGCAGAGTGCCATATTCTGATGGACAGTGGCTGTTTGTTGACATTTCTTCTTGCTGTGACTGAAAAAGTTTAAAAAAGGGGGAACAGGTTAGGATTTCAAAGCACTTTGGATCAATGAATCTTCCCTCATAAAGCCTTATCATTTTTCTTTTATTTTTCAAGCTTCTTGGCCTTGGACAAAGATATATATCCTCGGAATGGGTTAGAAATTTTACTGATTTTTTTTTTTGCATTTCAGTTGTGTTTTTCTGGAGTTCCATTCCATTCTCTAAGTCAAATTTGCTCTTAGGTAATAACTAAAATACAAGAATATTTTCAGACCACAGGAGAACTAGGTGATAAATTAGATCCAAGGGAAACTATAATTTGCCAAGGCATAAAGGAAGTAATGAATATAGAAAATTAATGGCAGCATGAGACCATACATAAATATATACAAACACACTATATATGTACATACATACACATACACACATACACACATACAATGCCATCACTCAAACAAAAAGCATTATGCCTTGATTATGTCCCAGGCACTGTGTTAAATCCTAGGAATATAAAAATAGGTAAAAATAGTGTCTACCCTCAAGGAGGAAATATGCAAACAACCATGTACATAAAAGATAAATAGAGCATAGATGGAAGATAATCCCCCAAAATACTAACAACTGGGGAAATTGGGAAAGTCTTCTATGGAAAGTTGTATATAAATTGATTCCTAAAGCTAGAGCAAATTAAGATAAAGAGGTAAGATGTGATAAAATTCCAACAAAGAAAACAGGCAGTGCAATGGCATAGATGTGAGAGAGGAGAAGTCATGTTCAAGAAATGGTAAGTCAGTGTATCCATATTACAAAGGATGTAGAGGGCAGTTAATGGCAATAAATTAAGAAGAGTTTTAAATATCAAAAAGATAAATTCATAGATAATCCTGTAGGTAAAGTGTATTTGGAAATCATCAGCAAAGAGATGATAACTGGACTTTCATGGTCAGGCACTATGATAAACACTTCTTTTATCCTCACAAAAATTCAGTGGAATGCACTTTCTTATTTTACACAAAGGGAAACTGAGGCAGATTTTAACCAAGTAACTTTTTCAGGGTCATACAGCTTACGGAAACTAGATTTGAACACAGGTCTTCCTAATTTATGGCCTAATCACTCTCCATTAGCCACATTATTGCCTAAGTGTTATTATCAAATGAAGCAGGATAAAGGGAGAACAAAAGAGAACCCATAACAGGACCTGGGGGATATCCCACAGTTAATGGTTTTAACTTTAATGAACAACCATCAAAGAAAACAAAAGGAATAAACCCAGTAAGAATAATGTCACAAAAACCTATAGAAAAGAAATGATCTATGAGGAGGTGATCAAGATGTCAAATGTTACAGAGACATGAAAAAATATGAGTGGGAAAAGGCAATCAAATGAGGCAAATACGACATGAGTGGCATTAGGAAATATAACATAAATGAATATTGTAGGAGTGGCTAGGTGGTGTAGTGGATAAAGCACCAGCCCTGGAGTCAGGAGTACCTGGGTTCAAATCCAGTCTCAAACACGTAATAATTACCTATCTGTGTGGCCTTGGGCAAGCCACTTAACCCCATTTGCCTTGCAAAAAAAACCTAAAAAATGATTATTGTAAAAATAGACATTGAAAGACGAGGAAAAATGAAATTATATATTGTCTCATTAAATAATAGCTAACATGGACACTGTGGAAAAGTAAGAAAATACGCTTCATGTCCTATATTGGAAAAACTAAGAAGGGAATAAGCATTTTTTAATTTAATTTTTCTTTTATTGAAGGCAATGGGATTATGTGATTTACCCAAGGTCACACAGCTAGGTAATTATCAAGTGTCTGAGGTCAAAATTGAACTCAGGTCTTCCAGACTCCAGAACTGGTGTTCTATCTACTGTGTCACCTAGTTACACTGGAATAAACATTTCTTAAAGCACCTAATATATACCAGGTAATGATCTAATTGTAAATACACTTTCATTTCAGTTTCTTGACAACCCTGGGAAGAAAGTGTTATTATTACTCCAATTTTACAGTTGAGGAAACTGAGGTACATGTTGTTTAATGAATTGCCCGAAGTCTGACACGAACCTGAACACAGATCTTCTTGATACTAAATGAACCATGATCGATCTCTCTCTCTCTCTCTCTCTCTCTCTCTCTCTCTCTCTCTCTCTCTCTCTTTTTCTCCCCTAACCACCAAGATGTCACTTAAGGTAGGGACACAGAATCAAAAGTCTTTACTATTGAACACATAGTTGATAGTTATTTAGTTTTGAGCAATGTTGTATTAGCAATTTACTTTTCAAAAAATGCATTTTGCAAAATAAAAAGGGTAATGAAAGTATTAATTTAGAAATTAAAGTGATAGAAGAGCCAAAGATATCAATAAAATATAATTTTAAACAGGAATACTAGAAAGAATTTTGAGCCATAAACTCCTAAACCATTATCAAATCTGAGTGTCTAATATGACTGGGCATTGTGCTTAGTACACCATGGGTCAATTCAATAAGCATTTATAGCTACTTTGGAGAGGGCTTCAATTGCCAAACACAGGAGACTATCTTTTATCCCAAAGATAATAAGTAGCAACTGAATCTTTCTGAGAGGAGAATAACATTGTCAGATTTGAATTTTATGAAGTATGAAGTATGGATGGGAGAAAAGTGAGGGTGGAAGTTAAGGCAATTATGAAGACTGTGAAAATGTTGAATGGACTCCTTGTGACATCAAAGTTTCTGAACTTGCCTAAAGTACTGAACAATACAAGTAAATGTTTGAGTACAGAACTTTGAAAAAAATATCTAATCTCTAGTTTCTTTATAAGTAACTGGAACTCCTACTTCATGCTTCACTACCTTGGTCAGGAAACTTGCATGCTGTTTTCAGAGTCTTTTAAGGTAACTTCCCCTCTCAAGGACAGTTATGCTCCTGAGTGATTGTACGTTAGTCATGAAATGATGTCTATTATTCTCCTGGTTCTCTTAGGGATGAATCATTCCTGTGGAGTTAATCAGTGGAGTTAAAGTGAACTAATTAGACAACTAAATTTGACACTCTAAACCTCTAACCTGTACCTTGAAAAAACTCCTACAGGTAGGTCCCTCCCATCTGAGCCTAATCAAGGCCTCCTTGAGCCTAGAATCTTGAACTGAAAATAAAAATTAGCTAAATTCAGAAGGTAAATTAAAGATCATATGTTTCCCAAAGTCGCAATGAAAACAAATTTAAATAAACACTATTTTTTTCTTCATTTTACATAATTGCCATGCAGACAGAGGACGAGACTTAAAATAGCCTTTCAATGAAATTCACAAAGGGAGGATCTCTTTGAAAACATTTTATTTTGAGTTTTTAAATTTTTAAACTGTATTATTCATTTTAAAGTTTGGAAATCACTATCAATATAGAAAGGCAAAAATGATTCTTGGTTTAGAGTTAAAGCATCTGAATTGGAATCCTGACAATTACTAACTGTGAAACACTGGACAACATTCAATGTCCACAGTTTGTCATGTTTATAAAACAAGATAGTTGAACTAGATGGCTCCTCATGGCCCTTCCTGTGATAAATCTATAATCTTATGATTATTTCAAATTTAATGTTACAAGTTCATTTACTAACCATTTTTCCTGAGGAATTCACTTTATTATTGATGCTAGAGAATAGGTGAAGGCTATGAAATCAGGTATTATAGGAGAATATTTACAGTCTTGATAAGTTAATGGTTCTAGAAATAACAGGACAGAGGTAGAAAAATAAAGTGAGATTCAGTCAAATGCTCCCATCTCCTATTTTCTTCAGTGCTATTAACCAAATGAAGAGCAAATTCATAAAATGTCAAAAATATTGTCTTTTCTATTCATCACTAAGATATCACCAGTAATCCAATTCTCTAACAAAGAGGTATCAAACATACATCTTGAGGGTTAAAAGAGTTTCATAGCTCTCCCTAATGTAAACCTAAACAAATTACAATGTAATTCCTATTTGCTTTTAATTTAAGGATGTATTTACAAAAAGGAAGCATATAAATATGAGTGGTTTTCTCAAAAAAAGCACCTACAAGGATTTTTATGAAAGATTTAGTGGCCTCCATTTTTATCTGAATTTGTCACCATCATTCTAACATATCTTTGATCTTAAGAATCAGGATATTCACATCATCTATCTTATGTGACCCTTCTGCTATAAATTGTATGCCAAAATGTTAGGAGGCTTCTTCTCCATGCTTTAAATTCATATAAATACTAAGGAAGCATGTGGGCTATCCAGCTGCTCTCTCTATTTGACCAATACAATTTTTTTCCTGTACGTATATATTTTAGTGATAAGGATGCTATTTTTCCGATTTAACTGTTAATTTATAAAGAGTTAAAGCCCTCCCATATCATTATTATCTTTCTCTAGGAGTAAAAAAAGAACTCAAAGTACATGTATATTGGTATTCCATTCATGCTATTATCTTCATGCTTGAGCAAGAGTTTGTAAAAAGAAAATAGAAGCCTTTTACATGTTTCTTCCATTTCTACCTCATTCCCATATACATGGTTGTTGAGATACAAAAAAATAGGTCAATTGGGGTCCAATCTTTGAGCTCTATTCTTGGCCTCATCACTCATCAAAACCTGGCAAGAACTGGTTTGAGAATTCAATACCCATTCATGAATACAATGCAACCCACACTTCCACTGGAACATAACAACTAGTACCAAATAAGATTGAATACACCTGTTCGCAGCTTAAACATAGGAAGGAACAATGAAATAATGTAACTAACTACCTCTGTGGTATTGAAGACCATAATAAACAAAAAATCTGAAACAAACCTAATGCTACATACCTGAAAATCTTGTTCCTGGCAGAGACCAATGATGATGGAGAGGTTGAGTTCACTCAAGTTTGGGGCTATGGTAGATCTAAAGTCATTCTTATGTCTACAATAAGTCCAGTCTGGCAAACTACAATGATAAGGAACCTGGTGGCTTTGTCCATACCAAAAATGCAGTATGTTAAGACTTTCCAACTGATCATTACTAAAATCAGGCTGTGACTAGATGCTGCACTCCCTGTCTGGAAATAAGAGATTAGTAAGACATATGTAAGAAATGAGAGGGTGCAGGGATAAATGAAGGAGGAAAAGAAGGAGGGAGGAAAATAAGGAAGAGTGAGAAAGGAAAGAGGAGGGAGGGAAGAAAGGAGAGAAGACAAGCAAATGATTATTTTAAAAATATGAGTAGAGTACCTGCTTCATCAGTGTTCAAGGCCTCCATATGTACAGGGGCTATGATACATTTAATACTTAATATAGAGCATCTAGATGGAGCAGTGGTTCAAGTACTGGCCTTAAGACTCAGGAAAATGGGTATTCAAATCCAGCCTTAGACACCCAATACTCACTAGCAGTGTTACCTTGCACAAATCACTTAGCCCTGATTGCTTCACATCCAGGACCATCTCCAGTCATGCTGATTTATTTTTGGACACTGAATCCAGATGAATTTGCAGGAGAACATAAAGCTGATGGCTTAGCACAGCAGCCCCTCATTCAAATCCAATCCATGTGCTTTTCATGGCATCACTTGCCTAATGTTATGATCTTCTTTGAGAACATAGGACAAACACCATCATCATCACCACTTAATAAATGGTTTATTGATTATACTACATTTGGCAAAAAAAAGGAACACATGGACATTTTACAAAAAATTTAGGATCTGACAATCTGTGAACTTTGTCCAGTAAGACTATAGGATGAAATTGCTAAATGTGAGAGAAAAATAAAACATTTATTCTAGTAAGCTCCTACTCAACATTTAAATTCACATTCTATTTAAATATTTTTGGCATTGCCTAAAGTCTTATCTTTCTCATGTCTTCTTTTTTCAAAATTGTTTGGATTTTTTTTTATTAATGGTCAATTACATCCAAGTAATGAAAATTATAATAAAGCTATTAGAAGTATAATGAAAACTATAACTTATATCTATACAGGAAGGTAATTGTTTGAAAATTCCAAGGTTATCTCTCAGTGTGTCACAGAAGAAATTAAATTTTAAAAATTCAAAGAAATGAAATGTGCTCTATGAACTATATTTGTTTGTTCTTTGTCTTCTCCATGATATGAAGGAGAGGTATGATGAGTTTAATCAATTACAATAGAATGTCCAGGAAACTATCAATATATAATTTACTGAACAGTTCTCTTGTCCTGAACTGTGCTAGTATATAGTGGTTCCAAAAAGGAATTAACATTAGTTTTAGGTTTGGAATGATTGAATTCATGCTCTGCTTTTTTTAACTTATATATTTTTCCAATTACATATAAAGATAATTTTTAATATTCATTTTCATAAAATTTCTCCCTCCCACTCTTGCCTCCCCTATCTTAGGATAACAAGCAATATCCTATATGTTATACATGTACAATTATGTAACACATACTTGCATATAAGTAACACTGTAAAGAATGAATCAGAACAAAAGAGAAAAAACACATGAAGGACAAAACAAAAAACAAATTTACAAAAGTGAAAATAGTTTACTTTGATCTTCATTCAGATTTCATTATTCTTTCTCTGATTTTGAATGCCATTTTCCATTGCAGGTTCTTTAGAATTCTCTTTGATTACTGTATGCCTGAGATGAAGCAGGTATATCATATGTGATCATCAAATAATGTTGCTATTATTGAATGCAATATTTTCTTTGTTTTGCTCACTTTACTCAGCATCAGTTCATGTAAGTCTTTCCAGGTTTTCTTTTGAACTCTACTCACCATTTCTTACAGAATAATAACATTCCATTACATTTAAATACCATAACTTATTCAGTCCTTCCCAAACTATTGAATATCCCCTCAATTTCCAATTCCATTCTACCACAAGCAGAGCTGCTATGAACATTCATATATAGATAGATACATAGATAGACCAATAGATAGATATAGATATATATGGATCTAACCCTTTTTTGTGAACTCTTTGAAATACACATTTAGTAGTAGCATTACTGAATCAAAAGATATGCAAAGTTTTATTGTCCTTTGGGTAAAGTTTAAAACTGCTTTCCAAAATGGATTGGATAAGTTAACTCAACCAACAATGCATCAGTGTTCCAATTTTTCCATATTCCTTCCAATATTGATCATTTCTGCCATCTTTGCTAATATATGTTTTGTATGAATTTTTCTGATTAGTAGTGACTAAGGACATTTTCATAAGACTATAAATACCTTTAATTTCTTCATCTGAAATATATCTTTTCATATGCTTCGAATGTCCAATTCTTTTGACTTTTTAATAGGTTTTTCTTGGCAAAGATATATCTGTTGAGGGAGTAAATTGCTATAGGAGTTTGGGGAAACAGCAATCCAATAAAAATTTTACAATTTAAGGAAAATTAAAATAAGGAAGTAAAACCTGAGTTGGATTTTTAAGGAATATATAAAATTTGAAGGAGAATCTTGCAGAAAGCAGGGAACATTTATGAAACTAGCATAGCACAGAGGAAGAGTGTAGTTACATTGAAAATGAGGATATAGCTTCTTATAAATAGAGCTTGACGAGAATCATTTTTCTTGTATGAAAATGATGTCAGTCATTTGGAAGAACATTTAAAATGTATCAGTTACCTGAAGATTTTTCAAACTAGTTTTGTTTCTACCCTAAGGACTGAAATTTTGTTCTACTGTTACCAATGATTTCTTTATTGATAAATTTAATGACCCTTTCTCACTGTTTGTCCTTCTTGACATCACTGTAGTAACTAAAGCACCTGGCCACCAGCTCTTTACAGATATTGTTTTTCTTGATTTCTGCTCCTTCAAATATATTGCATTGGACAAAGAAATCTATTCAACAATATCATTGTTTTTAGAAAGAACATGGCTGCCTCTCTCTCTCCCTCTCATTCGCTCTCTCACTCTTGCTCTCACTATCTTGCTCTCTCTCTCTCCCCCCTTCTTCCTCCCTCTCTTTCCCTATCTATTTTATGCTTAAACATTTATTTCTATTTTGTCTCCTGCCTCCTGCTTTAGATTGTGATTTCCTCAAGACCATGCACTACCTTATCCTTTCTTAGTCTCTTTATACTTGATACAAAGTAGGGATTTAATAAATGCTTACTGACAATGTCTCTTCCACTTTGTTATATAATTTCCATGACAGAAGCAATTTCACTTTAATGTATTTTTATCTCTTGTACTTGGCACAATTTCTAAAACAAATGCTTAATAAAAGCTTTTTCATCATTATTTTTCTAGTTTTGTTATATCATTTTTCTTTTCTTTCCTAAAAGACTCATGTGCACAGAATTTAGATAGATAGATAGATAGATAGATAGATAGATAGATAGATAGATAGATAGATAGATGGAATTCTCTATTTCCATGAAGAATCATCTTTAATACTATGTCTCCCTATACATAAGTATTCATCCAGACTATGACCTCTCTTCAACTATCTCTCAATGAATTCAATGGCTCTCTTGATTCAACTGTTTTATTTGCACAATAATTCTTAACTCTACACATACAACTCATATCTAACTTCTAAAATTTATTCCCATGTCACCATGTTGTTATATGGCATTTCAAAATGACTATTCTTTAGGCCTTTCAAACTCAGGTCATCCAACATGAAACTCATTATCTCTTCCCTATAAAAATCATTCCTCTCACTAACATTCTTTTTTAATTATTAATCATAAAACTTGGTGACCTACAGTAAACATGGAATCAACCCCAAATATTCATTAAATGTTATAAATGCTTTCATCTTAATATTTTTTTACATCTGTTCATAATTCAAAGCCACAACAACTCCTCTAGTTCAGGAACTCTTTACCTTTGAGCCTGAAATGCTGCAATAGTTTCCAAATTGGAATCCAACCTCTTTTTTCCTTCAATCACCTACAATTTGTCAAATTATAATTCATAATACACAAGTATGACTACATCAGCTCCTGCTCAAGAACCTTTACTGGCTTTCTTTTGCCTTATCAACAAAACGTGAACTCCTATGTTTGTTGTTTTAGAGCATTTCACAACCTGCCTCCGACTTCTCTTTCAAACCAGACTGCACAGTTCCTTACATCTTCTCTAACAAAATTGTTTTACCCTATATAGACAATTTCATCTATTATTTCCATGTCTTTACACAGCTCTCTCTCCAAAGCCTAGGTGATCTGCCTGTTCATTTTTGCCTCCAGACATTCCTAGCTCAATTCAAGGTCCAGTTCAAGAATCATTTAAGAGTCTGCTTCTGATTCCTCTTCTTTTTAGCTCCACTATAATTTCCCCACTCCCCATCACCTCATGCATTACCTAACTGAGAGTAGCAATTTAATAAATGCTAGTTAAATTAGTATAGTTGATGTCTATACATAGTTGAACAATAGTTGACTGAATAGATGATCTCTATAGAGAAGGCAATGTCATCATGTGTATGCACTATAAAGTTCTGAAACCTTGCTACTACAACGTTTAATGAAATTGGTTTATGGCTTGAACATGGGTTGTTTGAAGAACAACCAACATTATTCTAGTCACAGTCATCTGGTAAAGTGTGATATGCTCTTATTTTTGGACTACTCAGGTGATAACTAAGAATAGTGAGAGTAGTTTATTCTGTAATGTGAATTTTTTTCAATTGGGGTATATTGCTGGCAGGAAGCAAAAATGAAGGTCACATAAGAAAAGCAAAAACAAAATAAATAACAAACATAAAACAAAACAAAAAATATTGTAATGGCTCACTGAAGTCACTCTGTTAAATTGTAGATGAACATAAGACTCCAAAAGGTAATCTGAAAAGCTTTCTAAAAACTGAATGAGGCAATAATGCATATTAATTAAGAGGATTATTCCAAGGATCTGTGATAATATACATGAAATTATTCTAAAAAGGGGATGTAATGCTCATCCAAGTCAATACTATACTGGGAGGAATTATGTATGACAAAGGAAATGGTTCCTTATCTAAGAGTACATGCTATGAATGTGTCTTAATGGATCCTTTTTTCTCTTGGTGATTCAGTGCTCCTTGTGAACTCAGTTATTTACTCTGAAAAAATATTGAATTACAAAGACCTAGGTTCAAACTCTAACTCAAAATCACAGTAGCTGCATAACAGAGAGCAAGACACTAAACTACTCAATGCAACTTCCTCAGATTTTAAGTGGATATGGAATTTCTCTACTAAGAATTTCCTATTCTTGTGGAGGAAGAGGAAGAAAAGATTCAAAATACTCTCTAAAAGAAATATCCACAAGACTCAGCCAACAATATTTTGTCAAGTGTCCAAAAACGGTTGAGTGATCACGATTTTTTCAATAGGAATGGAGGGTTTTATTGTCAATTCAGAATCAAGTACTGTTGCCAGAAATTACAAAAGGGTTTATTCTTAAAGATCCAAGTACTGTTCTAGACACTGGAAATTCAAAGCCAAAAAATAGAGTCCTTTTTCTCAAGAAGTTTACCCTCTGTTAGACAAGATAAACTATACTGTTACTGTATATGTTCAAACTAAATGTATACAAAGAAATATAAGGCAATATAGGAAGAGAGGATCTTAACAGATAAGTGTATCATGAACTAAATGCCTCACTTAGTTGGTAATTGAACTGATTATTAAAGAAAGTAAAGGACTTTTTTTTAGGCAGAGGTAAGGAGTGAAAGCATTCTAAGCATGGGAAATAACTAATACTAAGGCATAAAATCAGGCAACAGAGATGTGTGAGAAACAGCCAGATGGTCAGTTTGCCTAGAGCCCAGAGTAGAGGTGAATGGTGCATGGGGAGACAGGAAGTGTTGCTTGGGTTGGACTGTGAGAAATTTTCTTTGCTTGTTTTTTTTTCAAAAAAGAAGAATGTATATTTTATGCAACAGATAATAGGGAGTCATTGGAGTTAATTCAGGAAAAAGAGAAATATGGTGAGATCAGGATTTAAGATAAATCACTTCAGCAACTATATAGAATCTGAAAGAGTTTCAAGTCAGAGAAACCACTTAGAAGATTATTGCAATAATCTGGGAAATAGTAATTGTAGGTCTAAATTAAGGAGGCTGAAATTATTTATTTTCATTAATTAAGTTAACAAAATAAAAGTGAAGACCTCAAAATATCTTTTAGAATTTAATGAATTGTCCTGGAACCATAGAATTGTCATGTAGTTATGTTCTCCATATATTTTCAGGCATAGTCATATATGCCTGAACAGATTTAGTGATGCATACATACACACCAATTAAGAACATTGTTTATATTAAATGTCAATATAATAAATATTTATTATAATATTAAATATTATAAATGTAAATATAATAAATCCTCATAATCCAACAAGGTAGTGCACTGGGTCCGGAGTGAATTCAAAAGTTGCTTCTATACTTACTAGGTGTGTGACCTGGAGCAAGTCACTTAACTCAGTTTCCTCAATTGCAAAATGAGAATAGTAAAACTGCCTCATTGTGTGGATCAAATTAAATATGTTTAAAATATTTAGCTTAGTGCCTATCACATAATAGGTGTTATATAAATACTAATTGCCTATTCTACAAAGTATCAAAAATTTTCAAAATAAAGAGCAAAAGATATTATAATCATATAGAAACATGATCATATACTTATAGTGCCATGCTTGGTATCTTTTCTACCACTCAAAAAATTATTTCAAGAGGCTACAGAAAAGAAACTTAACTCCCATTTATTTTATTACATTAAAAAAATTTCTCTATTTGTATTACATTTTGAAGATTCTTGTAACTATAAAATAAAAATAGTAAGAATGAAAATTGTCAGAAAACTGTTTCTATATAAACTATCAAAAAAGAAGGAAAAAATTCCAAAAATGTGGACCAAAAGTGAAGTAAAAGTTAGCCTTTTATTATCATGAACCATGGAGATCATTGATAATATTGTTCACCCTTCATTTTCCAAGAGGATGAATGACAATGATTGGGTGATGCCTTAATTTGGCATGAATTCAATTTAACTGAGAGAGAATTGCAGTCTTTAAACTGAATTTCTCTCCCCTAGGTTCAGTGGCAAGACAAAAGTCAAAATGATTGTTGTTAGTTCAGGATATAGTGGGAGACATTGGTGTCTTTGATATCTGCCCACATTCTAAGTATTCTACAGTGTCACTTCAGTCACCTTTGTGACTGTTCCAACAGCCACCATTAGGAAGTCTCCACATGCTTGAAGTAGGCATCCCTCTAACTCACCAATGACTTTGAGGACTTTTGGTTAACCTAAACCTGTTTTTTTTTTAATCTGCCTGGTTTTACCAGGGTATATTTACTGCACATGCTGCAGTTTCTAGGAATCATAGGTGAGGATCAGGAGAGAGATGGATACTAAAGGTAGATAAGAAACCCTGAAAAGATGTGGGAAAGCCCTCCTACAAGAGGTACTACCCCTTCATAAAAACCCTAAACACACTATCTAAATACTTTATTTATCTATGTGGGGAAAAAAATCACATTTTTTTTAATCCCACTTATTTTGATCATGGCAAAGAATGCTAAGGAGTATTTATTTCTGTGCTAAGTAGGCAGGAAGGTTGAGAAGTCTGAGTGAGACACAGAAATAGAAGGGATGCATGCATAGATAGCTACATGGATAATTAATCACATAAATACACAGCTGTATGTTATCATTCCAGAGTGCCTACTGAAAACTTGGTTCTTACCTCCACTTTCTTCAGTGTGGGATATTCTTGTTCTGGAAACTCTCTTAATAAAGTTGAGCATGCTTCCATTTCAAAAAAAGACTAAGTGACTTGCTCATGATTACATATGCAGTATTTAACAAAAGCAGGACTTATATTAATGTCTTCCTCAATCAAAGATTGGCCTTCCAGTTGCAAAATCATGCTTCCTTTCAAAGATATAAATATCTTTAGATGGTAGTACTATATACATATTCATGTATAAATATGCATATGTATTGTGTGATTGCAAAAAAAATAATTGTTTTAATTTCAAAATCAAATTGCATATATGTTACCATATGTTCTTTTTTTTTTTTTAGGTTTTATTTTTTTACAGGGCCCTGTTGTTAAGTGGCTTGCCCAAGGCCACACAACTAGGTAATTATTAAGTGTCTGAGGCCAGATTTGAACTCAAGTCCTCCTGACTCCAAGGCCGGTGCTCTGTCCACTGTGCCACCTAGCTGCCATCCATATTTTCTTAAAAGAAATAAGACTGAAGGGCATCAATTTTTAAATCAGTTGAAGCTGGTTAATGAATATTGTTAATCATAAGAAGAAAAATAAGGGAATAAAATGTCCCTGTTTTTTCTTTGTAATCTTACTCATTACCTTATGAACATGCTTATACATATACTGTTTATCACATTTGAATAATTTATTTTCGAATTTTGCTATTTGGATTTTCAAATGATGAAAAGAAAATAAATTGTTAATAAACTTTCCTACTAATGGATGACATCTGGTACAATGTTAATTGGTAATCAAGCTAACTGATTTTGAAATATATATTCATATATTTAAACATAAATATATAATAAAACAATATACAAAATATAGCAATAAATTTTATGAAATAAATATATTTAATTAAATATATACACATATTTAAATTCAATATTTTAGCTAGTTCTTCGCCTTTCCACATATTTTTTCCCCTTGTGATTCTGACTGCTTATCTGTAGAAGTTTGCAAATTCTAAGAGCAATGATGAATCAAATATAACTCCCAAGTCATGTTCCACCTCTGCCCTTGTGGGGAAATATTCCTGCAATTTCTTGAGGCTGCTATACTCTTGATGCCTGTACCAAAGTCTTTCCCCCAGCTTATTAACAACAGCTCAGTCTTGTTGGATATTGATTTCAGAAGCTGCTCAGCTTCATCCAGGATCAGTTTTCCAACAGTGTGTCATGTTCAACTGCAAAAATACTTTGATGCAGACCTAAAATGCAGTTGGATTCCCAATATTTCTAAATTATGAGATCTTTTATTGTTATCTTTCTAAATTAAAAATAGATATAAATACTGAAAAAATATTTAATTATTATGAAGCAAAAATGAAATTAGAATATGATTATTGGAATGATTAATTGATGAAAATCGAAATATTGAGATGACACCGGAACACGTGAGGTCCAAGCACTTTCAGAGTTTGCATGCAGGAGAAAGATTATACTGGCTCCTTTCTGTTTCAGGAAGGGAATGGATAGCCACTGTAAGAGACCATAAACTTAGACTTACTGTATGGAAAATCTTCCTCAAAATTAATATTATTCAAAAGTAAAATTAGCAACAAAGGAGATAATGGGTTATATTTCAGCAAAGATCTTCAAGTTCAGTCTAGATAATAAAACTCACAAAATGGATTCTAGTTCAACTATGTGTTAGCATAGATGAACTATGAAATCTCTTCTAATTTTCAGATTTGGTGATTCTGTGATTATGGATCCCTTTGGTAATTCATAGCCACAGAGACAATAACTTCTTTGAGTCAATGCCACACTGGGGATAAATTAAGTCCATACATTGCTTTTCCTCCCTTCAATTCAACATCCTGATCAAACTTAAATGATCATCAGTTGTGGTCTTTAAAAGAAAAAAATGATGGGGCAACATATTATAGGAGCAGAGAGGAAGAAAATGACAGGAGAGAGGATTAGTTCATTATATTCTTAGAAACTGTTGATATTTTCATGACTGGATGCATATTAATATAAGGCCTTTTATTTTTATTTTAGCACCAGCAAAAAACTGCTTCTTTAAGATCAACCTAAACAAGTACTAGACAAAGGACAAGCTCCGAGAACAACATTCTGATGTTAATTTATCCAGAGTTACTGTCTGTTTTCTCTATCACTACTTTTTGCATAGTCTGGATGATATATGAAGCAATTTTAAGAGATGTTTGTTTAAACTGTTTATCTGTATGATTTCCAAATAACATTTTATGTGAGACCTTCTCTATTCTTTGCTGCTAATAAGAAATTATACTAGACAATAATATTATCTGCTAAAGACTAGAAAGATTTGCCCACAGAAAATATGTGGGAAAGCAATTAGTAGATACTTTATAAGTTTTTCAGACTTTGTCATTCTAGAAATGAGCAATAATTATTAAACTACTTATAAATATTTTAAACTCACTTCTTAGCCAACCTAATATCACTGAACAATCTTGACCTCCCCTTTTATTTTGTTTTGCACAGAGCAGGATGAACAGATAGAACTGCTCATGCTTTTCTACTCCTACTAAAAATTAACTCATCCTTTTATATCATTTATATTTCTAAAAATCTTTTCCTCGCCATTACCCTGTACATAGAAAGTAGGAATATATTGATTTCGATGAGAAAACTGAGATTCAGAGAAATGATGTTATTTGATACTTTTAAGCACAGTTGGCATGTTTACAACACAGGATGACATAAATTTCTCCTGGTTCTAAGTCTAGGGGTATTTCCTCCATTGAAAAATTTGGGGATAAAGTGAAACATGAATTAAATTTAAGGAAGTAGGGAAATTTTGTAAATCAGAGATAGAGAACATTTCAGGATTGGGGAATAAGCATAATTAAGATGAGAAACGTCAGCGGCAACAGAGATGTATAGGAATGGTTTCCTTTAATATGTGGGAAGGAGTTGAAGCATATAAATTGAATGGTTTTCAAAGCATCACTGAAATTTAAAACATCTTTCCTTTAGTAATTACTTCAGTACAATTCAATAATCACTTATGAAATGCCTACTGTGTGTTGTCTTCTGTGAAGTGATGGGGATATAAAAGGGATGGGGAAAAAAAAAAAAACAGTTTCTTCCATTAAGGGTCGTTAGCCAAAGAGAGGAAGGGGAAATGTTTAGAAATAGGGGTGGAAGGAAGTAGAGATGAGGAAAGCTATCTTTTAGTGTAGAAAGTGATATCTGAGCTGTGGTTTTAATATAGCTAAGAATTTTATAAAATGAAGTTGGTAGGGCAAATAATCTTTAAAAGCTATAAGGTGGGATATGATATATCATATATGGGAAACTATAATTAGTTCCCTTTTGCTAGAATGTGGATGGCATGAGGGGTAAATAAAGTATCCAGTATGAAAAGACAGGTTAGAGACACACAGTAATTGCTTTATGTGTGAAATGAAATAATATGTATTTTTGTACCGGAACCAATAGGTAACCTTCCCAAGGCAGTCTCACTGAACAATTGCTAGTTTTAAAATAACAATGTTTCATATGTGGAAAGAACCTTAGAAACAATCACACCAAGTTTACTCTGTATGCATCCAACCTCAAGCAGTGAAATCAAAATCATATTCCATGTCCTAAAGACCAAGGTACAGTCTTTTGATATTAAAGCAAAAACTAATAATCTCAGGTTCTTAAAAAAAGAGCTGAGGAGTTCTTTCATTATAGAGGGAAACTATTTCTAGATGCATTGATTTTTGTGTAGAAAACAATTATATATTATGCATGCATTAGGATTTGTGAGTTATCCTATGAAGAACATACCAACATTTCACAGCATATAGGTATCAAAACTTAGCACTTGCATGCTGATATAGTACTCTGGAGGTATAGATTACCTCCATTAAGTTGACTGTGCCTATTTCTATGATGAAGGAAAATGAGAGTCAATGGCACTAGGTCACTTTTCTGAAATTCTTGAGAAAGCTCAAGAATATATTGATGCATTCATCAGTGAAACATATCCATGAACCAGTCTACTTTTGGTAGTATTGATTTATGGGCAATTTATACTGGGATTTGACACATAGACTATGGGAAAGAAAAAGTAGACTAAACCTGGATGATGACTACTCAGCAACTGGTTGCTTATTTTTGGTTAGTCATACTTTTCTACAGACTATGGTGCTTTTTAAATAAGTATGATGTAATATTTTTATGTAATTAAAATATTGTACATATCCTTTGTTCATTCTTGTCTGTGTTCTTTCTTTTAGATTGTAAGCTTATATTAGGAATCTCTGGCAATTGATCTGTGTATAGATTTTAATATATTTACTATACCCATGCATATAATACAGGAAAAATTTAAAAGGTAGAAAAATCATTTCCAATTAGTTTTGCAAATGGTGATCCATAAAGTCATGACAATTAATGAGGCTTTCTAATCTAGAGAATAAATAAAACTAGTGAAACCTTTTCCTAGGAGAAAAGCTCAAATGTGTTTTAAATAAAGTGCCAATATTTCCCCTTTAAAATATAAAAATTGACAATAGTTTTATTTCTTCAATCTATTCCAAGATGGAAGACTTTCCTGATTATTTGACACTAAGGAAGAGACATTAATAATTTCAATCCTATTACATCATTGCATATCTGTTCTGATACATTATATGGTGTTCTATCTACAGCAACTATCCACAACAAACTCAATACTAGGGAGAGAATGGGTGCTTACTGCAGAAAAAGTCAGTAATTTAATCCTTGCTCATTCACATAACAACTCCTTGTGCTATTTTACAGACCAAGAGTTGAGTTGATGAATTCACATCTCACATTCTTATGGATTAACAAAATATAAAAAGCTAAAAATACAAAATTCCACATCACATGTAACAGCTGTGTTGCAATTATTATAATTATTCAGGATGGTATATTCACTTAATCCTGTTTGATTCAGTTTTTTTATCTATAAAATGTGTTGAAGAAGGAAAAGACAAACCATTCCAGTATCTTTGCTGAGAAAACCCCAAACATAGTCTTGAAGAGTTGAACTTGACTGAAACACAACAGAACTACAACAATAGGAGTTATACTTACAGATAGTAGAGATGAACAGACAAGTAGCACTGGCAAAAATTCTATGAATAAGAAGCATGGGTAGGCATGAAGAGACCGGAAGGGATTGTAATTAAGGATATCAACGATATTCTAATTATTCAGCACAATCTCCAGAGCCAAGCTTTAGAATATCATGTTTGGACTTCAGCCCTTATTTTCTCAAAAGAAATGAATTAAAAACTGTATAAACTTGCATCTTTCAAACTAGCCATTAAATATAGATACATCACTTTAGGATGGATCTGGCATTATTGACTATGTTTTAGAACAGGAAAAAAAAATCTCTGCAGCCTTAAATCTTATTGATCAGTGGTTGGCATGTTAATTGACACTGGTCATTTTGTTTTCTTTATTACAGAGATTGCTGTTTTTCAAATGTCACTATTCAACTACAACTGCTCTCTCCAAAGTTACTACTGAGCTCTTAATTGCTAAATCTAACAACCTTTTTTTAGATCTGATCATTTTGGATGTCTCAGCAGCATTTGATAATACTAACACTGAAAGAAGGGGAGAAAAAGGAAGGGAGGGAAGGACAAAAGGAAGGAGGCAGGGAAGAATGGATGAATGGAAGGAAGGGGAGAGAGAGATGGACAGACAGAGATACACAGAGATATAGAAAGGGGAGGAAGGGAAAGATGAAGAAAGGGAATGAAGAATTAAGAAAGGAGGGAAGTGATAGGAATGAAAAGGAAGGGAAAAGGAGGATAAGGAAGGGAAAGGGAAGGGAAGGGAGGGGAGATCAAAGAAAGGAGTTTATTGTAAAAAGTGGCACTTAAACTGATCCTTGAAAGAAGTAAGAGATTCCAAGATGTGATGAAGAGGTAGAGGATTCAAAATTGCAGAGACAAAAAGGAAATGGAATAGGGAAGGGAAGGAGAGAGGGAGTTTTTCCTTTCAAAATATGAGACCACTTGGAATTCAGTAGATCTCTTCTCTATTTATTCCTGCTCCTATTCTCAAAATATCCTTTTTTGTCTGTTAGGACGCAACATTAGTCACTGAGTCACAGTAGCATCCTTGTCTCTTCAGCTCCACTTCTCTCATAATACCCTATGACTTTAAATGAATAGTCTTTATTCCTGTATTTTTCTCTCACTTTTTTTTTCTATGCTCTTCTTAGTGAACTTGGGTAAATGCTTGCATGTGGAAGAAAAGAAGAAAATTCTTATTTGATTTGATTTAAATTATAAGTGGATTAGATGAAGAGCTTTGTACTAGTGTAATAGAGAAATAAACTTAAGAAAACCTGGTTCTTAGCCCTGCTCTGTCACTTAATTTCTCTGGGCTTATTCCCTCATTTATAAAATAAAATGGGGGGTCAGACTAGATAGCTTTCAAGGCCCCTAACTCTCAATATATGATACAATGCTACTCTCTCCCAATGCAATTTCATTTTTGTTATATCCCTAGAAAGTTATATATTTTTATTAGAAAAGTATAAAAATATATTCTTCTTATAAAAATAATCGTACTTTCCAATAAACATTTCAGGCCAATATATTGTTAAGGGTTCTTCTGAGAGGAAAATACTGTGTATGCTATTTTTTTTTTACTTTTACAGACAACAGTGAACATAAGACTAAGACAGAGAAGGAAGAAATAAAAATGACCCCCATGTCTTTTTTGGGAAAAGGCATCACCATATCTTGTTGTCTTGGGAAGAATGTAATGTGGGTACATTTTTAGAAAAGGAACCTGACTCCTCCTTTTGCATTTCATATGGAATCCATCCAAATTCAATTTAGCTGATTGCATTGAATTATCCCAACTTTGAAGTACAGTGACAAAACAAAAGGGCTTCTTTGGGAAGAAAGAAAAAAACTACTAAACTTGAGAAAATATTCTTTATTAACTCATTTGATTATCTTCTTTCTTCCTACCTCTTATTTATCTGCAATGTACTGGAAACTTTTTACTCTCTATTTTCTATTAAGGAGGGAGAAGAATTCTGCAAATTGTCCAGGAATCAGTAAACCTTAGTATTTTTTATGACCCAAATTATAGAGGTAAATCTGGGCACCTAAAAGACATGTATGTATATATACTTTAAGGGTCAGCTATAATTTATAATTGAAAATTCAATTTATTTCTGTATGCCCTTCAAGCAATAATTCAGAGCAAATGATAATGTATTATACTCTAAGTCTATAACCTTAGAAAATAAAAGCCCAGTTGGTGCTTGACTTACAAGAGCAAAACAAGCTTACAGAGCACGGGTCTCTGTTGTTTGGCAAGTAGTCAATAAAACTGTACCTTATGACTTTCTCTCCTAAAGGTTCTAATCAAAACAATTTATTTCAGGCATGTAAACCCTGCTTTTCAGACTGTAGCTATTGTCAGTATGCAGTAGCAACATCAGCAAGAGCTGACGCAGTTTTTGAACTGAGAGTCCCAGAGCTCCCCCATCTGTCTAAGTAATGGTTGGATTTCCTACTAGATCAATATACCGTGTCAGCTGGAGTACAAAGATTTTTTTTCATATTTCCCTAACCTTTACAGTAGCAATTTCAATGGATCCAATCGTTTTCAGGCTAAATACAATATCTTGGAATGTTATGTAAAGAATCTGTGACTAGCAGGATTGGGAGTAAATGAGTAAATTCAAAGACAAAGCAGTTTCATCCATTTCAAATATTGCACTTCAGTTATATGAAAAAAAAAGTTTTTCCATGCTAAAATTTAGCTCAGTTGACTTTTCTATAAAGAGAACTCTGGTCTAGAATCAAAAATGTAGTAAGGACTTAGCTAGGATTTATTGTCTGTATATAAGCATCTGGGTACTGTTTTGGGGGTTCCCTAAATGGGTCCCCTTAGGTTGGTAAAGGAACTTTGCAACTAAATAGGAAGCATTTGTCTTAGTAAAACACATAACAAACTAGAACCTGGGGGATGGGAGTGGGAAGGTGGAGGGTAAGTGTTTTGCTTTGTTTCTGCTCTCCAGTTCCCAACTGAGGAATAAAAACAAGAAGATGTTCCTCTTTTCTCTGCTATGGACTTTTGAGTTGCCACGATTTACTGCCTTATTGTAGTACTCTCTTGATTGCTGTGTATCACTGCCCCTCAGTGGCCAAACTATAACACACTGTTAATACCCAAAATATAGGTACAGAAGTAAATAGGGCATAATTTGTTCTCCACTTTCTTCATCACACAGCAGTATAATGATTTTAATAACAAGAGAAACACTTAAGAACTATTTGACCAAACAGAGTCTTACATAGCAATTTTTGCAAGAGGAAGTCAGGATCATATTTCTGTTTTTGTTTTTGGAGGGAGATGGAATTCATATAAGGAGAAGTCTCTGGAGCAAGAAACATGGCCCTCCCCAAGGCTTTGCTTTTTTATTTCCCCTAAATTATGGCATCTAAAAGGTTGTCCACCAGATCTAATTTTCAGAATCATGCCAATCTTATTTATATAACCAAGGAACTATGGAAGTTATCATTCCAAACAGGAGTAACCTTAGTATCATAGGGTATATATATGTGTGTGTAGACATAAACATACACCCATGCATTTATGAATACACATATGTGTGCATATATAATTGTATATATGTATTTTCCTGTGATATAGTAGGACACATGAAATATACTTTATTCTAGTCCAAGATAGTTATCATGAGATAGAAATTAGCTTACAGTTGCTTACTGAACCTAAGTAGTATTTTCTTTACATGCCACTTATCCTTCTCTCGTTTTAATTACAACCAGGAAAATAAGTATATAAGCTGTTCTAATTACTCTGTGCTTGGGGTATGAATTTTTCAAGGTCATTTCCAAAACCATACTTGTTATAATTTAATTAGGAAAAAGAACACGATTTCATCTTAGATCAAGCAGTTCTACATTCAAGAGCATGGCAAATCTGCATGCTATTCTTGATAGACAAAATTAATAGAGTTGCCTGAGACATAAGGAAGTCAAATAGCTTGCTTAGTGGCACAGATTTAGTAGAAAAGGTAGGATTTATTTAAAATTCTAGTAAAGGGAAATCACACCTTTCCCAGTAGCAATGGTCTTCAAAAGTTACCTAGTTCACCATATCTGAAAAGAATTCTGCTTATAAAATCACAATTAACCTTATTTACAGACATGTAGTGAAGGGTAGACTCACTCTCAAATAAGTCAGAGACAAATGGATCTTTGAAATAGCTCTGTCCTTCCCCCCTCCTTATATCAACCCTGTCTATCCATATACTTCTACTACTTATCATCTCTGTGTTTTAATAGAACAATTTTCTTCCTCTTCCCCATAATAGATGCTCAAACATTTGAAGACAGATATCAGATGCCTCAATTTATTTAACTAATCAAAGAAAATAATGGATGGAGAATTGCTTTGTAAACCTAAAAGTACCATAAGAGTATCAGACCATATTTTTTACCTAATTCTAGGTTGTCATTCAAATCTGAAGCAAATTTTATACTCCCACTTCCTAGAACTCAGATATCCAAACTTTTAGCTTTTCTGGGCACATCACTCAAGGAAAATTTGTCAAAGGCCACGTATAGAATTTAATATTTATTTATTTATTTATTTATGACTACAATGTAGCACATATTACCAATGACCACAATAATAAAAATGCAATGATGCCACATGAATGGACTTTGAGGGTTGCAATAAGGTTGGACACACTTGCCCTAGAGTTTTCTTCCCTGGAGGGGTCAGAAATAGTCTTTCATGTAAAATGAGCTTTTATTTCTGGTATTGAACATTTACAAAACAATGAAGGTCTTGACTTTTCAGTATAATTAAATATGTGTGACAATAATCAACAATGCTAATTAAATTGCACAGCCATTGCTAGTTCCATGTTGATTTTTCATTAAGTGCATTCATAACCAATATATGATTGATCCTTGGGCTGACCTTAATCCAGACATTTCAAATACGTGTATAGGCAGAATTGGAGGAAACCCTCAGAGGTCATCCAATCTGTCCACTCATGTTACAGATAAGGAAGTTAAGTCTCAGTCACATAGCTACTTGAATGTCAGAGTCAGAATCTGTACCCAGAGCTATAATTCTATTTTTTACTCATTTCCCTCAATAGGTCCTATAATTTCATGTTCTCTTTTGTTTTCATTGTATCTTCCTACTTCCATAAACATAGAAAAATGGAGAAAAGTTACATTCTCTGGGACCCTGAATCTAAGATGTAGACAATAAGTTTCATTAGAGTATGAAAAATAAATATTTCTATTATAGTATTAGCACAATAATTAAAAAAATTCTAAACCTATCAACATTTTTTCCAGTTTTAAAAAAGGGGAAGACTGAGTCTTCTAAAAAATGCAGGGACTACTTTGAAAGAATACAACTGGTGATATTACATTTAAAAGAACTCTTTCCACTAGACAAGGGTTACTGATAATTTCTTAGAATATTAAAAAATATTTAGAAAGTCATCCCATTTAATATAGTTAGTAGCATCTTATTTTAAAGCAAAATTTAATAATTCACTAAATACTATTAGCTAAACAGGATGCCTAAGGATAAGAGCAAAGTGTCTAAGAAACAAGGACAATCTAACTTTAGTGTGACTTTTTTCTCTTCAGGAGAATACTGTAAATATTATACAAGGACTTACTGTTTTTACAAGTTGACTGGGAGAAATATTTGTTGGAAGGCACTTAAATATACATAAAACAACTTCATTCATCCCTATTTGCTTTCATTCATAAAACCAAGTCCAGAGGGAGCTTCAAATCACCTTAAGTATATAGCTATTTCTCTATATGGCTACATCATATACATTCTAGGCTACAGAATCAAGCATATTTCTGTCACAAATAAATGTGATAATTCCCCCCAAAACAGTGTTCCATTGAATTCAAAACAGATTGGGGAAGGGTATTTAAAAAAATGTAAGAAGTCTCTACTTGAGGTTCATAGTCTGACATTCATAAGCTTAGTCCTGATTTTAAATTTAATTTAATTGCATCTTTTTGGTTCTAAGTTCTATTATATTTTTTCTTTCTCATTAATCTACCTAGTTTCAAGTAATCAAACAGAACTCATATCAGAATACTTTCTCTCTTGGGGAAGGAATAGGGAGGGAGAACTATTTGGAAATTAAAATCCTACAAAAATGCTGGCTGAAATAGAACTTTACATGCAATTGGAAAAAATAAATTATTCTTAAGCTTTTTAGGAATGTTTTTGCAAGGCAATGGGGTTAAGTGACTTTCTCAAGGTCACACAGGTATTTATTAAGTATCTGAGGACAGATTTGAACTCAGATCCTCTGGACTCCAGGACCGATTCTCTATCCAGATGTCCCTAATCTGGTTTTAAAAAAAATTTCCACAACCTTGAAAAAAGACATTTCTCAATTAAGGTATCATGATAGAATATGGATAAAAACAGTGATTTTCCCTATAGCTCTCCGACAGAAATGAACTGTTATTCATCCATCGATTCTTACAATAGCCATGCTTTAGCACTAAACCAGCAGTTTTCCATGATGACCCCTGCCATATCCACCTTCTTTTACATCTTTATATGTGTCATACATGAGTCTCCATGTACAATGCAAATAAAATTAGCTATTCTAAGTGAATAAGCAATACCTTTGTTGGTTGAATGAACTTTTATACAAGTTTAATGTTTTATCCTGAGTCATGCTTTTGACATAGCAGGTAGAAGTCCAAAGTCTTAAGCCTTTTCTCTTGTCAGCAGTAGTAACATGTCAAGCTCCCCAATTCCTACTACAAATCCTCCTATCAGGCAATTTTGAAGATAACAAAACTTTAAGAACTAATATTATATTTATTGGAAAATTAAGATTTTTTTTCTTCACCTGTAATACTCATTGTGCTTTTGACCAAATCAACGGATTTCTCTTGGAGGTCTCTGTCAACTTTAATGTTCTGTTCCAGAATATGAAGCTTTGGCAAAGGCAGGTCAAATACACATAGATCTGAAACTCACATTTTGGACAGGTTACCTGAAAGGTTCTTGAATATAGAGCTGAGATTAAAGTCATGAAGAACTAGGTTCAAATCCACAGGACAGTATTCTTTCTACTGTCCTAAATAAACAAGCAGAAAAAAGAACCGGAGTGGCTTTTTTTTTCTGAATGGAACATGGTCTCATTGCATCTTATGTAAGTATGTTACACATAATATACAGACACATGCCCACGTACCATGTCAGCCCTTTGTGAGAATGTGCTTTATTTCTCTTTATTCTATCTAGAATAAACCATTACTAGATTATTGGAAATCAAATATTTTTTTTTCAAAAGGGGGCACAAAGTCTTAGAGTTTGTGATTATGATGTTCTAAAAGCCATAAAGCTCTCTAGTAATATGGAAAAAACAAAAAAACTAGAAACCAGGTCTCATGATTTCCATTCCCTAATACTTTCAGCTTAAGCTGTTCTGCTCCACTAAATTAACTTGCCTTATTAAAAAATTAAAGACAAACAATGGAATCTCAGTCAATGGATTATGTGATCTGATTTCCATCCCTGATCCCCAATATTTAGGAACTAAAACTTGCACATTTTGAATCAAAATCTCTTTACAACATAAAATGCAAAATATATATTGGATATAATTATTTGTTTTCTTTTGATTTTCTGTTGTATTGCTATTGCCACCAGCACAGAAACTGCAACAACTTCAGCATTGGTGAAGTTAATATGAGAAATGCAATTGCTTCATTAAAAAATAAAAACAACTAAAGCAGCAGTCTAGAAAAATACAGACATATACATGTATAATTGTCAATACTGGAAAATAAGTCTAGCTTCTCTCATTATTTACAGTTAACATTAGGATTTTTAAGAATAATGAGAAGTAAAAGAATTTAAACTGCTGAATTAATTTGCCTATGATCTATTTCTCTTTAATCCTTTCTGCTTGCGGATTGGAATCTCTGAGGGCAGGGACATGAACTTCAAGGTCTCAGTTTTAAAAGGGGGCTCAGCATGCTCTTCCCCCCCTTTCTCAAAAACTACCCTGCTTTTTCAACATGCCTTCCTTTTTTTTTCCTTCCTTTATCTTCAGGAAATATAATCCTGGAAATCTGGCTGTGCCTGGTATTCATGTGTCCTTAGTATCCTCTGCTCTCTCATTGTACTCTCTAACTGAGAAGCTGGGACTATGAGCTCCCAAAACTGTAAAAAGAGACTCAGCACCATTTCCCAACAGCTATACTGAATGTAAACTTCACCTTCCTGGCCCTGAGTAAGGCAGCATTCCCTTCTTCACCTATGACTCCTTCCTTTTCAGCTTCATTTTCTGTATTGTATCCCCTACTCTGCCCCTTCTCCCTGTCCCTGTACACTACCAAAAGCTCTTTGAAGGCAGATACTGTATATTTTTAAATCTATTTTTTGAGCATGGTGTTTGGTCATAGTAGGTGCTAAACAGATGCTTATTGACTTATTAAATGGCTTATGTCAAATGAGATGAGCATATTTAACTCATCTCCAGCATTTTCTATTGCAGTATGATGGATATTATTGCAATCTGAGCAGCTATTGACCAACTTCTTAGTTGCAAGGAAAGCCGTGCAGTTCTGAACATCATGTTCAGTGTAAATAATGCTAGATTAGAGTTTCAAGTCTTTTGCTCAAATTCTGGTTCTGTCATTTCCTAACTGACCTGGTGTGAGATCCTTCTTTATTCTAGGATCTGTTTCTCATCTGAAAAATTTAGGACATGGATGAGATGACCTTTAAAATGCCTTTTGGCTTTCCATCTATAATCCTATGACCTTGAATGGATGTAAGTAAACCTTCCCAAGGGATTAATAGACCTGACATGGTTGACAGAATTGCAAAAGAAGACAGTCCTCGGCTCTTTGTCATATCCCTTTGTTTTACCATCAGCCAAGCTACAACCCACCGGATAGTGTAATGGTGGAAAACATGGAGATGTTCTGAGCTCGGTTTTTTTTTCTTTTCAGTTTTTTTCAAGGCAGTGGGGTTAAGTGGCTTGCCCAAGGCCACACAGCTAGGTAATTATTAAGTGTCTGAAGACAGATTTGAACTCAGGAACTCCTGACTCCAGGTCTGGTGCTCTATCCACTGTTCCACCTAGCTGCCCCTGAGTTCCTTTTTAAATTATCCCTGAAACCAGTGCTTTTTGCCATCCAACCAGAGACCCCAATAATAGGGGTAGAGGGTACTCATGACATGTGAGAACTAAGGAAATAAATCCAGAAGGAGTTTTTAGGGTCTTGTATACAATCTAAGACTTTATATGCCACAGTGATTGATCAGCAACAGTAAATCAGTATAGTAGTATATATAAGTAAATAAGTATAATATATGTATAATAATAAGTAAATCAGTATATTATCCCTGGAATAATTACTTATTTTTAACAATAGTATTTTTCTCCCTAAAATATTTACTGTTTTATTTAAAAGCTTTAAGCACATCAAAGTGATATTTGGTAAGAAAAAGAAATTGTGCTTCAGTTCACTATTTACTTTTAAGGCAAAATATTTATATGAGAGGAAATTAATGTACTTTGGGGTTGAACAAATAAAAAACAGTTTTCTGTCATTTATATCATGGAAAGGAGGCTTTATGGAGCAGATGAAAAAATCTCTATGGAGATATGCAAACAGATAGAGAGGGATGATTCAATCTCAGACAAGTTGCAGAACTTCTCACCAAACCAGGAACTAGCTGTCTATTCATTCACTTGACACCATCTCTTGCAGTCTCCTATAGGAATTGGCACCTTTGATCACCCCCAATCCTCCCTAATCTTCAGTCAGTCTCTCCTCTACGTATGCCTCCCATGCTCTCTACATACATGTATTAAGTCTCTTCCATCCTTAAAAAAAAGTTATCATTCAATCTCTCCTTCCTTTCATATTTAAAATACAAGGGAAAATCTATTATTGTTTTCTACTTGTTCACCTCCTCTCATCTTTGCAGCTCCTGATAATATGGCATCCTGACTATGGCAACACTGAACTAAAACTGTCAAAACTACAAGAACCGTTTTCCCCTCCTGTGTATGAGCAGGGTGGGGTTGTGGCAGGAGAGGGACAAACCGCAAATAGTATAAAAGGTAACTATAAAAATACTTTTTTATAGAGCAAAGCACTTCTGTCTCCTCTGTACGACAACAGTGGAACAAAAAGTAGGGAGATGGGGAATCTTTCCTCTGAGAATTGAACAAGGAAATGTGAGGGTATGAGGAGCTGAGGTGACCCTGCAATGGCTTAAGGAAGTTAGACATTTGTTAAGGAGCTTTCTCTTCACTACCTTCTGTTCCTCAATTTGGAGAAAGAATCCTTGAACTCCATAACTTCATTTTAAGAATGAGAATCAGAATAGAACTCTCCTTATTTCAACCCCCTTGGCTATGCTGCCTAACCCCATTATATTATAAAATTTTTGAGCACAAGGACTTCTTTCTTTTTCATATATGGATTCCCAATGTTTAACACAGAGTCTACTACATCATAGATGCTTAATAAATATTGACTAAATTATAGTTTTTTGAGTTATGAGGGGAAATGATGTGTGCATATAACATATAACTATATGTAACACACACACACACACACACACACACACACACACATATATATATATATATATATATATATATATATATATATATATATATATATTGTGAGGAATACTGGAGGGAGACAATTAAAATTGCTTGGGATTCTAGGAAAATTTTTTCCATACAATTTCTTGGTGCCATCTCATGCCATCTCCCAAGGAATCCTTGCCTATTATTATTTTTAATTACAATTTTATTTTATTTGTCCAATTACATGCAATGATAGTTTTTCAACATTCATCCATTTGCAAATTTATGAGTTTCATATTTTTCTACTCTATTCCTTCCCTCCCCCTCCCCATGTTGGTGAAGAGTCTTGCAAAAGTTGTGCGTGTACTCTGTTCTTGACATGGTTACATAGAACCAAGGCAAAAGAAAAAGTACATGAGAAAGGAAGGAAAAGCATAAAAGAAGTTTTTTTAAAAAAATGAACATAGTATGCATTCAGACTCTGTGTATTTTTTGGTTTTGTTTTCCTTTCTGGATGTGGATGGCATTGTCCATAGCAAGTCTTTCAGGGTTGTTCTTGATCTCTGAACTTCTGAAAAAAGACATATGCATCATAGTTGATTATCAAGCAATGTTATTGCTAATGTGCACAGTGTTCTCTGGGTTCTACTCACTTCACTCAGCATCAGTTCATGTAATTCCAATTTGCATGCTGTTATTATTCTTTTAAGTGACAGTTCTTCCCACCTTTTCACTGGATGCTCTTGCGATCCCATTACATAATTAATAAACTTATTTTCATTTAAGATTTTTTCCTTTCATGACTGTTTCTTATTTGGTTATATTAAGAGACTTAGGTTATCTATTATAACATTATGGTCATTCTTTCTACTACTGGTTGCACCTTCTTCAATGTTCCTCAACACAAATGGTCCTATGGAGGGTAATAGAGGACAGAAAGCTCTTGCTCCTCTTTATTATATTTAGAATCTCTCTCCATCATCATTAGTCAATTATCTCTCCTTTGAGTTTCTTTCTAACCAAATTGATCAACCAAGCCCGACTTTCTTTGATACTTAGTGGATAAATTTTCTGATGGATAAGGAAATGTTTGATAATGACTTGTTGACTGCTCTATTGACAAAAAAGATCCTTCAGGGCATAGTTTCATTTTGTCTTTCTTTTCCTAGACCTTGTACAGTACTGGTTACATAGTTAGCATTGTTAATTAAATGAAGCTAAATAGTTATCTCTTTACTCTAATAATATTCTTTGGCTGGTTAAAGACAGACAAATATGATGCATTTTGCAATTCACCTCTTTTGGAAATATTAATCTTGTTTTCATATACATTTGAGCTGTCAGTCCAAAGGACAATCTCCTTCATTTCTCGAATTCAGTACCTGAATCCTACTCACTCTATCTTGAATCCTGTCATAAATATACATACTGATATTTCTTCAAATACCTTGATACACCAGTTCTTGAAGTTTGCCTCTTCTTTTCATTTACTTTTTTAGAATACCACCTGTAAATCTATGAACCTCTCCTCAAAATATGGGATCTTTATTTATTTCAACTCTATATTGTTTATTCTTGAGTTCCTTAATCCTTATTTTATGGTTACTCATACTTAATGAAATGCTACCTCTGGATTATCCCCCTCAGTTTTTGTCTCTGCTCTTATTGACATGTTGCTTAATAAAAATGGAGGAAGTCATGAAAATGAACTGACTGAGTCCAAAATACATGTTATCTAATATTTATTCAATACTTACTGTAGAAAAGCAACCAATTTAGTCCTTTCCAACTGACTTCAATCCCTTCACCAAAGTGACAGCTCCGCCAGTTATCATCTTGAGTGTGCCATGGCACAATTCTGCTCCCCTGTCCTTCAGTTGAGGACTTTATCTAAAATAATATTGAGAGGCAATTTCCCATAAGCTCTCTCTTCTCCCTTTCTGTACTCAGTTGTAATCCAATTTCCTTTGCCCTGCAGAATACTATTTTCCAGGCCCTCCAATCCTTTAATGTTGAAGCTGATAAGTCTTATGTAATCCTGACTATGGCTCCCCAATATTTAAATTGGTTTTTTTTGCCTACTTACAATATTTTTCTCCTTTAGCTGATAATTCTGAAATTTGGCTACAATTGGGTGAGAGTACCCCATTGCAGGTAGCAAAATGTGAGCACCTGTTTGGGTTTATACCCCTTCTGCCTCAGGAGCAGAACTCAACTATTAAAAAAAACATTTCATTTGGAGATTTCTTACTGGAGAGACTAATAGATTGATAGATTGATAGATTCTTTCAAGTACTATTTTATCTTCTTGGGCAATTTTTCTTGATGTTGTCAAAGATATTGTCCAGGTTAAATTTTGGATCATGGCATTCAGGTAGACAAATACTTCATAAATTAACTCTATGGTTTTATTTTCCAGGTGAGTTATTTTTTTGTAGGAGGAACTTTACATTTTCTTATATTTTTTCATCTTTTGGTTTTCATTGATGAAGTCCTGGTATCTCACAGAGTCACTGGTTTCCATTTTTCCAACTATTTAATTTTGAAGTTTTATTTACTTCCATTAATTTTTGTGTTCCCTTTTCCAGTTTACCAATTTTACTCTTCAAAGAGTTATTTTCTTTTTGTATTAGGCTAATTTTACTTTTAAGATTTTACTTGAAAAGTATGAAAAACAAGAATGTTTTCATAAGTGAATTTTTCATAATTCTCCAGCCTGACTCATTTCTTTTTTCAATTTTTCTTCTTGTCTTCTTTCATTTTTAAAATTCTTTTGTGGCTCTTTCAAGTGGTATTTTTTCATTTGAGACCAATTCATAATTCCCTTTTAAGCTACATAATTCCCCCTTGTCACTGCTTTCTTCTTCTGAGGTGATGTTTTTATTTTCCCTATCAAAACGGATACTTTCTACAGTTAGCTCTCTTTTTGTTTTTTGCTCATTTTGATAGCTGAGTACTGTGCCTGAGGCACAAGGGGTATAATCTCAAACTTTTTTTGTGATGGAGGTAGGAGTCTGGGGGATAGGAGGCTTTCTGCTCTGCCATCTCAGGTACTCACATTTTGCGCCTTGTAATAGGGTAGTCCCACCCAACATACCTACTGCACCAACATACTCAGCCTCAAACTTTGCCTTCCAAACACGAGTTGGGACCCTGTGCTGAGCCAGGACCTGAGCCATATTGTGTCTAAGAGACTCTCTCTGGCTTACCAACTCTCCCATCTATGCTGGGCTATGTAAGGCAGGTCCTTCCTGAAGTTCCTCCAAGAAATCAAGAGCTGAAATTTGCTTCACTCGTTTCTTTTTCTGTGGGTTCTGTCCCTTTGGGATCTGTTTATTGACTCCCTTTAGAGTTGTTTTGGAAAAAAGTCCCAAGAGTTTCCTACCTTTGTGCCACCATCCTAGCACCATGCAGAAAGTTTTCCCTTCCTTTTCTCACCACTCTCCTGAAATCAATTCACATTATCTACTTTATTCCATTCTCTGAATAGATGACCCTCATCCATATCAAGGTTAATCCCTCCTACATGCATACTTTATCTCAAGCTGTCCCAACTTTTCAAGAAGATTGCACCTACTCTACTTTTTTTTCTTCAGTTGCTTTTTACTACTTTCTATTATTCTATCCAAAACCAAGCTGAATTCTACAATATGGTTTAAAAAATTAACAAAAAAACGATACTATTCCTATTACCATCCTACATCCCACATTCCTTTCTGAGCCAAACAGTTAATATATAGCTCCCAAGTCATTTTTTTTTTCAAGAAAACTTTACTGGTTCCCTTCACTTTTAATTCATTTTTTAAATCTTAATTTTATCTATCTATCACCTATTTAACTATCCTATATCCATATCTGCTCCATATATTATTTATTATGCATAATTTATCTATTGAGCTATAAAAAGATCTATTCATTGATACATTATCTATCTATTCATGCCTCCCCCACTAGAGTAAAACTCAGCCTTATCAAATCCATTTTTTGTTTTCCTGTATCTCTCCTCCCTTAATCACTAAACTTTTGGAGAAAACCATTCATATTCACCACTTCTATTTCCTCTTCTCTCACTGCCTTCTAATCCCATTGTAGTTTGGCTTCTTATTTTATTATCCAATTAAAATTGCTTTACCCAAAGACACCAATTGTCTCTTACAAAATCTAGTGATGTTTTCTCTAATCTAATCTTTCCTTTAAGCTTCTCTGCAGCATCAGGCAATGGTAATAAACTTCCCTTCCTACATACCCTCCTTTCCATGTTTTCATGGCATTGTACTCTCCTCATCCTCTTCCTAGCTGCATAACTACTGGTATTTTTTAGACTTCTTTGATGGTCTTTTGTCATGTTATGCCAAGAAGCCACATGTTTCCACCAAGACTCTGTCTTAGTAACTCTGCCTTTCACTCTCTACTAGTCCAGTTGATGATTTAATCAATCTGCACAAAAAGATAATAATCTTTTAGCACATGATACTTAGATCTATATAATATTCTACATACCTCCTGACATACAGTCCTGCACCACCAATCTCAAATTGGATCACTTATTTGTGTCTTAAGCACAAAATGTTTATAGCAGAAATAACCTCTCTTTTTCCCAATTTTCTTTTTACAATCAAGGGTAGTACCATCTTCTCCAATACCTAGGCTCACAATATCAGCATCATTTCCCCATCAATCTACATATACAATATTTGTACAAATCTTATCAAAAGTTTTTATCATTATAAAATCTCTTTTGCTATTCACACAGCAACAATCCTTGTTCTTAATTAAAATTCTTATCGCCTCTGAACTATATCAATAGACTACTATTATTCCTCTTTCTGCTCTAAACCAAATTCACTCAAGTATCAATCAAGGTTTGGTTTTGATTTTGATAAAGTTTCAGACTAATAACATTTCCTCCTCTGCTCAATAAGTATCAGTAACTTCCCATTACCTCCAGGATCAAACATAAGATCATCTATTTGACTTTTAAAGAATCTCATATGCTTCCTCCCTTTCTAATCTTCTTATAGTTTTCAGTATGCATGTCCTGCAATCCATCTACAATGAACTACTTACAGTTTCTCTTCTCAAACTTCACATGCAATGTTTGTTTCTTTTCCCCTTCTTTGACTGATTATTTCCTAGACTTGGACCATTCTTTCCCTCATTGGTCACCTCTGCTGATTGATATTTGTAAAGTGCTAGCTCAGGGTCTGGTACATAATAGATGTTTAATAAATATTTTTTTTCTTTTTCCATTGCCTCCAAGATTTACTTAGGCCTCATCTTCTACAAGAAACTTCTTTTTGCTCTACCTTTGAATGCCAATGTATTCCCTTGGTGGGAAATGGGAGTGACATCAGTAAAACATGATTTGAAGTTTGACCTAGAATCTTGTTGGTTGTATGACTCTGGACAGATAATTAAACTAAATTCTTTAACAGTAAAAATGGTGATAATAATAACATCTGCCTCTTAGGATTGTTAGTTGCCTTCTCTCTTAAATTATCTTCCATCTATGCTCAATATATTTTGTATGTACCCAGTTGTCTCTTCCTTTAGAATGAATGTCAGTAAATTTTTGTTTTGTTGATGTTTGTTGTACTAACAATGCTTCTTAGCACCTAGAAAATGCTTGAGAAAATATTATTTAACTGACTATAGTATCATTGAAGGAAGAGAATCACTTTTGTCTTTCTATTTCCTTAGAGTAGTTCTGGACACAGAGAAAAGTATGAGTGATTATATGAAGTTAACTATTAATACTTCAATAAAACAAATAATAATCTCTATTAGGTTAAGGACAGATAGAAAAACAATGGATAGTATAAGCCTTCTCTTCTTTTGGGATATTAGCTGTATTAGATATTTTGGGTTATTAGTCGTATTGAATCTTATTGAAGAAGATAAAAATGGCACCATTTTGTTTGAGACAAATTACATTGTGTCCGATTGTGTCTGATCAGACCAATGTGAGCTTGGAATTCTCTACCACAGGTTGAGCACAAATAGTCCATGTGAACACCTGGGGTGGATACTCCAATCTTATGTGTCATGTTTCCTTTGAGCAGCTTCAATTCTGCCTTCCTCTTAGAGGAAGCACCCTACTGATTAGGGCTCTCTATGCCAGTGTCTCCCAAGTTGTACAGGCAATTCTAAATTTCTTCAATGAGACTTTCAGGGTGTCCCAGTAGTGCTTCTTCTGACTCCCTTGTGAATATGTGCCCTATGTGAGTTCTCCACAAAATAGTTTTTAGGCAAACATATGTCTGGCATTCTCAAAACATTTCCAGTCCATTTCTAGTTACATTCTCTGTAGTAATATTGGAATGCTAGGCAGTTTAGCTTGAGAAAGAACCAAAGGGCCTTATATTTTCTCCTGTCAGGTTATCTAAAGAATCTTCGTAAAACAATTTAAATGGAAGCAATTCAGTTTCCTGACATGGTGCTGGTAGACTGTCCTGGTTTCACAGGAATATGGAATGAAATCAGCACAATGGCTCTATAGACCTTCAGTTTGGTAGTCAGTCTGATACATCTTGTCTCCTACACTTACTTTCAGAGTTTCCCAAATACTGAGCTAGCTCTAGAAATGTGTGTGTGTCATCATCAATGTGTACCCTTCTGGAAAGGACACTGCCAAGGTAGGTGAAACTTGTCCATTGTATTCAAAATTTCTCTATTTGCTGTTATTGACAGTTCCACATATGAATGATGTGGTGCTGGATGATAGAACCACCTGTGTTTTCTTAGTGTTAAATGTTGGATCAAAATTAGCACAAGCAGCAGAGACTCTATCCATACTCTGTTGCATCTCGGTTTCAGAGGCTTCAATTCTATAAACAGAAGATCAAACACCAATACTCCCTCCACTTTGGTCTTGGCTTTTAGCCTTTTGAAGTTGAAGAATTTCCCATCAGTGCAGCAGCTGACTTTGAGGCCCAATTCATTCTCATTGAACGTGTTTGATATCATGGCTGAAAAATTAATGCTAAAAAGAATGGGAGCAGTGTCACATTCTTGTTTCCCTCCATTGGTGACCATGAAATCTGGAGAGCATCATCCACTATCCAGAACTTGGGTATGCCTGCCATCATGAAAGTGATGTACAATACTGATGAACTTCTCTGGACAACTGAATTTTGACATAAATTTCTATAAACCCTCATGATTGACCATATCAAAGGCCTTGGTCAAATCTACAAATGTTTTATACAGACCTCTGTTTGGTTCCTGGCACTCTTCCTGGAGTTGTTGGGCAGCAAACAACATGGTGACTGTTTTCCCTACCTTTTCTGAAGTTACACTGACCTTAAAGAGAGATGACAGTCTTCCATGTGAGAAGATCTCTGGTATGAATCTTAATAGTAATAACTAAAAAGAGAAATACCCCATGTGATTGTCACAGGACAATCTATTCCCTTTGTCTTTATAGAGACAGACAATGGAGACATCCTTGAATTCTTGGATGATTACCTCTTCATGCCATAAAACCTGGAAAATTTCAGTCAGTAGTCATATTATCACATCCATATCAAGTGAAATAAAAGAATGATTACCAATAAAGGGTTATTAATTATGTGCACAGATATAATTTGAAAAAACCCCAACATTGAAGTCAGGATTTTTTCCCCAGGATTTTTCTTGCAGTTTTTTGACTGCAGATTCTCATTCTAATAACTGTGAATGTCTTGGACTTTTAGGATCACAGACTAACATTTCAAAATATATAATGTTGTGTTCAAAGAAGTCGCATTCAATTTTCTTGCTAAAATTTACCTAGATTTTAATTAGGGCAAATAAACGATTATTTCTTTGTGAAATATGATAATTTAAATTAAATTATTCTTTTTTTCTTGGCAAACAATAATCTTCCAACCAAAGGACTTTAAACAGCTGATTTTTCCACAGCACCTTGCCCTAACAGCCCCCTTTGGAATAACCTGACATTATAAAGAATGAAGGCTATAATGCAGGGCTTGATATATACACAAAGGAGATGATTATTAAGACTTCCCTGTTGTTCTGAAACTCAGAAAACCTCACAGACAGAAGCTTTCTGGAGATTTCTTTCTGAACTTAAGAAACAAAAATATAAAAGGACTTGAGCAACTAATAATGTACTTGTTTAATTATATATCTGTAGTCAAATAGTTTTATTATTTTTAAGTGGGAAGGAATTATCTTTTGAAACCAATATTAGAAAAATCATGAAGAGACTTTATATTATATTAAATAACCATGGGAACAAGATGATGTTGAGATACTTTGATATTATCCTTGCTAGTCTAGCTCTTTAGTATCCAAACTGAAGGCCCTAACAAAACTGCGGAATCTCAAATTTGAAGGGAGCCCAAAAGATAATTAGTCAATATAGTATCTGTAAAAGAATTCCCTATCTGATATGTCAAGAAAGAAAGGAGAAAGGAAATAAATATTAATATATCATTACTATGCCATAAAGGCCTTAGTAAGCACTAAGCAATTGTAAAAGATATTATCCCATTTAAAGTACTGAAGTAGACATTGCTCTAAGATACGATATGAGTGGTAATAGGTGCACAACTTCAAGACACCCCTCTCATATTTTCAATAGTAAAAGAATTTACCACCTTATACATGAAAGTTTTCTGGACGTTTTATATCAACTCTCCAAAAGCAGATTTTTTTTTTCAGTCCAACTCTCCTGAGTTGCCTGTTTATCATTATTTATATATAGAAATAGAAATATCTCTTATCAAATGCTCCTATGAACTCAGTCACATACAAATAACTTACTTATGATGACTATAATTCAGTTAAGTTGCAGTTAATTTTGAAAATATGATCTTAGGAATACAATAATCAGATGCAAATACACTGGGAACTGTGTAGCACACAGGCAGCCCAGATCATAAGGTCTTTCCCCTACTAAAAGCATTAAAGGGATTCAGTAGCCCCCTGTGGTGTCTGAGTAGCCCTTTTAAGGATAGCACTGTGTGAGGATGGGGCTAGAAAAGGTTCCCTAAAAATCATCTGCTTACCAAACACTGACCTGATTACCACAGCAGGCAGGGATTCCACCTACAGTCAAAATAAAAAAAAAATCTTCTTCCAAAAAGATTCCACTCACCATTGGTGGATGCAACATGCATACACTCATAAACAACATAAGATTCAATAGACCTGAAAGATGAACAATTCTTGCTGTATAGAACTCAGCAGATATAATATTCAAATTACTGTCCTGAGTGAAACAAGGCTGGAAAATGAAGACCAACTTACTGTAGTTGAAACTGGATACACTTTTCTAGAGAGGCCACAGTGAAGGGGAACTCTGTGAATCTGGGGTAGGTTTTGCAATCAAAACTAATCTGGTTGGTAAGCATGAATGTTCATCAGTGAGATTCCATTTGGAGGAAAATGCCATGCCACCATACTTATACTCCCACCATGATGAACCCTGATGAAGTGAAAGAAAAATTTATGAAACTTGGAGACCCTTATGATCAATGAACCAAAAGGAGACAGGCTTATAATTCTGAGTGACTTCAATGCAAGAGTAGGCTCAGATACCACACATGGCAGGGAGTCCTTGGGAGGAATGGAGGTGGAAACAGCAGCAGCAGTGGTTACCTACTACTGATGACTTGAACATCTCATGACCTCATCACAAACACTGTCTTCCATTTACCTAAATACAATAAAACTTCCTAGATTTACTCTTGTAGCTAATGTTGGCATCTAATAGATTATGTGATTTTGAAGAGGAGAGAAAAGCAAGCTATGAGAGAAACAAAGGTAATAATGCAGAGTGCTGAAATGATCTCAGACTCATCCATTCCAAGTTAAGTATTCACATTCAACATAAGCAATGGCCCCAAGGCAAAATGACACCCTGAAGAATCAATGCTTCTCTGAGTGGAACAGTTTGTTGCTTTCTTAGAGGGAAAATTGAACCAACACATGGTTGGCAAAAGTGGAGTAGAAAATGAGTGGGAGGCTTTCAGAGATCTGGTGTACAGCACTGCATTTGCTCATCTGGGTTAGAATACTCTCAAATATCAAGAAATGATGGTGGGTTGTTTTTTTTTTTTTTGATGAAAATGACAGGGAAATATACAGAAACTGCCAAATGAAAAAAGAATTCCACAAGGTTTACCAGCAGGATAGTTCATCCATTTCTAAGAAGACAGCATTTAATGGCATCAAAAGTAAAGTACAAGCCAAGCAGAATTCTTGACTCAGTAAGAAGGCAGATGAAATTCAGTTTTGTGCAGATAGTACAATTCAAAGCACTTTTAAGGTGCTCTGAAGGCTATTTATGGACCAAAGATCTATGGAGCTTCTCAACTACTCAGTGCTGATGGAGTCACAGTGATTAACTATAGGGACATGATGCTAGAGAGATGTACTAAACATTTTATAGTCTTCTTAAAAGAGGGTCATCAATTAATGCAGAAGCCATTGACTGTTTACTGCCAGTTGAAGTCAGTCTGTCCCTGGCTGAAATTACAACTGAAGAATAGGTTTTGAATGCCATTAATTTCCTTTCATGTGTCAAAACACATAGTGCTGATTCTCTTCCAACTGAGATCTTCAAGGTGGGACTATTTCTCATTCAAGAGCTGACTGAGATTTTCCAGGTTATGTGGAATGAAAAGGTTATCCCCCAAGAATTCAAAGATGAACTCATTGTGCATCTCTATTAAGGTAAAGGGAATAGATTATCTTGTGCCAATCGCAGAGGCATTTCTCTTTTAGTCATTGCTGGTAAGATTCTTGTCAGAGTTCTCCTCAATAGGCTGACCCTTCACTTTGGAGATGGTCACTTTCTTGAAAGTCATGGAGCTTAAGAAAAAGTCAAGGAACAGATGACATGGTGTTTTCTGACCAACAGCTACAGTAAAAATACAAGTCTATATAAAACAGTTGTGTATCTGACCAAGGCCATTGAACTGTCAATCATGAGATCTTATGGAAAATTATGTCAAAATTTGGTTGACCATAGAAGTTCATCAGTATTTTACATGTCTGGGTTCTGGATAATGGATGATACTCTTGAGACTTCCTGGTCACCAATAAGATGAAATATGATTGAATCCTTGCTCCACTGCTTTTTCATATGATGTTTTATACCTTGTTATCAAATGGCTTCAGTGAAAATGAACACAGCATCAAGGTTGGCTACTGCACTGTTGGCAAATTCTTCAACTTGAAAAGACTGCAAGCCAGTGCTAAAGTGGAGGGAGTGTTGGTGCATGATCTTCTGTTTCCAGATGCACACTCAATGCAGCCTCTGAAACTGAGATACAGCAAAATATGGATCGGTTCTCTCCTGCTTGTGCTAATTTTGGGCTAACAAATAAACACCAAGAAAACACAGATGCTCCATCAGCCAGCACCACATTTTCCATATGTGGAACCATTGATTACAGCAAATGAAGATGTTTTCAATGCTGTGAATAAGTTCATTTACCTTGGTCATATACTTTACAGGGAAGTAGCCATTGACAATGAGGTTGACACATGCTTTGCCAGAGCTAACTCAGTATTTGGGAGGCTCCAAAAGTATAGGAGAGAAGAGGGATTAGATCACTATCAAACTAAAGCTCTTCACAGCTGTTGTGCTGAGCTGATTGCTGAATGCCTATGAAACCTGAATGGTTTACCAACATTCTTCAAGAAAAGTGAATCACTTAAGTTTAAATTGTCTTAAGAAGATTCTAAAGATCACCTTACAGGAGGAAATGTCAGATACTGAAGTCCTTTCTTGAGCTAAACTGCCAAGCAGCCAAATATTACTTCAGAGATGATAGTCTCAATGGACTAGTCACATTGTTAGAATCCCAGTCATAGATTTGCCAAAACAGACTATTTTATGGAGAACTAACACAGGGCAAGCTTAACAAGGGTGTCAGTAAAAGCGATACCAGGACATGCTGAAAGACTCTCTTAAGAACTTTAGAAATGATTATTCAGCATGGGAGACACTAGTACAGGACCACCCAGCAAGATATGCTTTCATCAGTGAGGGACTTTGCTCTCTGAGAAAGGTAGAATTGAAGGAGCTCAAAGGAAACATGAGATGTGTAAGTTTAGAGTAAACAATCCAGGTGTTCAAATGAATTTTTTATGCCCAACTGGTGGCAGAGCATTCCAAACTCATATTGGTCTGATTAGCTACAGTCAGACACAGTGTAATTTATCTCAGACATAGTGATGTCATTTTCTGTTCTTTGATAATGAAGGACAAGAACCAATTTATATATAGAAATATCTCTTATCAAAGACTCTTATGCACTCTGTCACATACAAATAACTCACTAGGGTGACTATAACTCAGTAAAGTTACACATCATTTTGAAAAGGTGCTCTTGGGAATACAATCAAGAAAAAACAAGAACAAAACATTGGCAATACTTTTGAGACATTTAGGCTTTAGAGAATCTTGTTTTGAACATGTTAAAAAGTAAAAACTGACTAGAGAGTCATGTTCTACTTTAGCAGGAATGTGAATGTACTACTACAATGGAAAAAGTATTCTTAACTTTCATGGATTAAATAATTAAAAACAGTTCTCCAAACTTGTACATGACTCATTTAGAAAGATCTATTTCAAAGGAGAAAAATTTTAGGAATCTGACAAAGAAGTCAATTTATGTACTAATACAAACATATATGTACACATATACTCTATACACATACATCTGCATGCTACATATTTATACTATCCCTAGTAGCATGTATGCTGTAAACAGTCTATATGCATTTGTCTATGTTCATAAACTCTATAAGGGAAACATCAAAATAAAATAGTCAGTAGTGCTGGACTTGGTATCAGGAAGATATGAATTCAAATTCTTACTTAGAATTATACCAGCTATGTGACTCAGGGGACACCATTGAATTTCTCTCAGACTCGGTCTCATTTAACTGTATGATGAACAGTTTGGAGTCTGTTAGTCTCTACAGTACTTTCCATCTCTAATGTGATCACATGATCACTTTGAAATCCTTTTTAAAAATATCATTATATCTGATTCTTATCGTGTGCATGTATAGTTATCCTCACAACTGTTATCTGATTCTTCATCTCATCCTCATCTTATGGATGCAACACAACTGAGCTGCAGAAATGTCAAAAGCTTTATTATAGATCACGTCAGTGAAAGCGCAAGAAAGAGCATTGAAATATGCTAGGTAAAATCATGACATTATGATCTAGAAATCAAAGTATTCTTAAAGGGTTTCTGGTTCAATGCCTTCATTTTACAGATGAGAAAACTGAGGCTTATAAAGGTTAGGTGATTTGTTTGAGGTTCAGAGTTAGTAACAGAACCATAGATGAACCCATGTGCAACACTTTTTTTCCTATCAAACCAATAGTCCAATGATATCTAGTACAACCTGTAATATTGAAACAGCATATTCAAGAGAATCTTAAAGCTTTTTGGATATTATCAAATCCATTCTTATCACAGTTTTAGAAGGGAAGAGAATTACTGACCCTGTTAACCTATTTTTTTTCTCCCAGTAAAGGGACCTAAAATTTTAGCAATGACTTCAAATTCCTCCAGAAAGCTAGATCCTAAGATTCCACTGTCCCACATAGTCAAATCATCTTATACAAATACTTGATTATGAATTCCAAGCTGTATTTAATTTTCCTGGAAATGATAGCTAGAATTGACTTTGTTGTGCCAAAAATATTCATAGCATAATTTTTCTCCTGGTGGGAACTCATTCAAACCAGTCATCATTAATTCAAATAACTGATGAAGCATAGGACAGGTGTCAGGACTGGTCATGTCCTTTGCTGGAGAATTCCAAGTTGGATTTCCCATAGCAACTTCTAGGTAGGTAATGATGGGAAGGCCTTATGATTTATTGAGCACATAGCAGAGTACAGGGCACTTGCTCTCTGCTCGATAAATTCTTGCTGATGGATAGAGATGTGTGAAAGGGGGTGTCTCATGGAAATTGGAATCATAGCATGAGGAAAGTATGCTTTGGAAAACACAAACCCAAATATTATATATGTAGATGACATTAAAGTGGACTACAAAATATCTGATCAACTAAAATAGACAGTTTATCATATCACTGGTTTTGAAGATGAACAGAATAATCTCCTCATTCATACTTGTCTCCTTGGACCTAAAATAAAAGCATTTTCTTCTACATCATAATCCTACTGTTTAATAGGAAATGTTATAAAATACTTAGTAATTTATCCTTCTTTAAGCAAGAGAGGAAAATGCTTCCTTTTTAAAAAATGGAACATAAATCTGAGTGAGTATGACAGCTGCATATTTGACTAGTTGAGGAGACTGGCATTTAAACCACTTGGAAAACTGCCTTCCAGGTTCCATTTCTGATATATCTTTCATGATTCATTATTAAGGGGTATATTCTATTTTATTTAAATTTTGCACACCTTGTAAATTGAAGTTAATCTAGTAAAATTGGATTGCACTTATCCATAAAAATGATAGGGGAAATTACAAAATAATGAGAAAAAAGCACAAAAGATTTTCCTCTTTGTAAAATATAGTAATATGCTGTCCGTCACATATGAAGATGACAATTCTGGCCTTCCATCACTGACAGGCTTCTGAAATTCCTATTTTACTAATGGAGATGAGTTTTGCTTCTATTTTCGCTCTTTCTTGAACTTTTTTTTGTGACCAGTAGTTAATCTTCCTCACATTATTTGAACATACCACTGCCCTTCTTAAAGAATTGCAATGTCTATCTACATTAAGCTATACTAAATCCAGATTATTATGTTTTGCTTTCTAGGGCGCTTTATAATACAATGCATATTTACCTTTCTAAATCTATTTACCATTAATCCATAACTTGCCTATGCACACATATATGCTTATACTCCATATCAGTTTGACTAGTCTTTTTAAATTTTCTTGCAAATTCTAGTTATGGTATTGTTCACGTTCATTCCCGCTTGTTTATTCCATCCCTCCCCTTTTTTACTTTAAGAAATTCTATGCATCCATCAGGACTCACTTTCAAGTCAAAATTCATCCATTAGAGGTTATCCAAGAAACCCTCACTCTCATCTCATCTGTCTCTAAACTGTTGTTGCTCAAATAGTCAGTGACACACAGTGAAATGTTGATTACTTCTCTCTCCATCCCTGCTGCTATCATTTATCTATCTAGAGATCACTGATTTCATTATTCAAAGATGATTTTGGCATCTGGATCATCATTTGTCACCATTCCTGGGGATTTCAGAATTCAGAATTCACAATGTTACACCTAAATCCTATATTTTCATATCATCACAACGTTGCTGAAGGGGAATATATCCATTCCCAAGATCTTGTTATTATCCAGATTGTAGTCATTGCCCAAATCTCAAACAATTAATTACATATGTGGATGCCCATCTCCACTTCAATATCTTCAATTTTTTCATTCATATTAAATTGCCCATTTTATGTTTATTTTAAACTTCCACTGTATCAAATATTTCTTATGTTTCCAATCTATCTCTTGTACTCTAGCCTTTCTTACTCCTTTTTTGTAATATTAACACTATGTTCTATCATTTTAATGAATACCTATCTAGTTATTACACTTAACTCACCTAAAGTAATAATATTTTTAACAATTTTCCTGGGATTTTATCATACAATCTGACATTTTATGTATATATATATATATATATATATATATATATATTATGATTTTATCATACAATCTAACTCCCAAGAAAAAAGATTCTTTGATTCAGTACTTAGTACTACAGTCTCAAGATTTAGCAGATTTCATTCAAGATAGACTTTTGATTTAATACTAGAGAAGGGTCCTGTTGATACTTATCAATACTTTTATCTACTGTTATTGCTTGCCTATCTCATTTCCTATCATGGATTCTAATCTTTCACTTTTCTGATCAGTTCCCCATCTTCTTGTCTGTTCATTTCACTTATAAGAAATGATTTGACTCTTATTTCAGAAAAGAATACAGAATCTTTCAGAATATTAATGCTGAAGTAGGAAAGGGCATCTAGTCTAACAAATAAATAAGTTACAATACTCCTCAATAAATGTCAGTGATAAGAAGTAATCTGGTTCCCACTTGAAGACTTTAATTTCTGAACAATCCAGTATTTCTTGAGGGACTTTGAATTGCTACAAAACTTTTGCTTATACCGAATCTTAATCTTTCTCTATATACCTAACATCATTTTCTTTCGTTTAATCAATAGAGTCAGTGTAAGTCTAATACTGTTTACATATCAAAACCTTAAATAACTTGTTAATCTTCTCTAAGGTATTTACTGTAATGACTAAACAGTTAAATTTAATATGTACTTTAAATACTAACATTGTGCAAAGTACAATTTCATATATTGGAATCACTTTTCTAGGTTAAGTTGAATGAATATGTGGTATGCCATCAAGGCTTTCACCTTCTCATCATCCATTTCCTAAATATGCTCCAGTTTATCTATGTTTGTCATTATAAAACCATATCATTACTTTGATCAGTATTCTTCATTGACTATTTGTTTACCAAATAAGACATATATCTCTTTGGAAAGCATCTTGATGATGTGGGAAGAAAGTATTTGCCTTACAGTTGGGATAGCCAATTTTGATTACCAACTCTGACATTATTATGTACTGTATGACTATGAACATGTTACGTATCCTCACTGAAAATCAGTTTCTTCATCTGTAAGATGGGTATAATAATTTTGCTGCCCACATTAAGGTTTTTATGAAGATAGCACTTTATAAAGGTTAAAACATATAAAAATGTGAATTATTATTGCCTTTTGTTCCCTCTTCCACTTATATTCTTTTACCTTTCCAGGATGATTTCACACTATTCTCTTATATATGGAATGTGTTCATTGCTACCTCTCACATAGATAATTGTTTTTGACTCAAATCATTGATTATAACTATTTCATAAACTTGAAATGTCCTCTCTACAAATTTATTTGAATTTCTCTCCCTCCTTCAAGGCCCAGATAAAATATGAAATCTGCACACTCCTCAATATAGATGCTCTTTCTTTTCTTCAATTTCAAAACTTCTTGCCTCTCTTTTGCTATTATGGTTTTAATTCATTACAGATACTTAATTTCTATCTATATTATATTTTTCTTCATTATGTCCTAATTATCTCTTTTTGCCTTAACATTTAGTCTGCACATAGTAAGCACTCAGTAATCCTTGTTGACTGCATGATTAGCTAGTTAGTGTATGTCCCATAAATGTATATCAGATATTTGTGATGAGTAATATCTTTTACCATGAAAAAAGATAAAATTTAAATGACCAATCTTTTTTTTATCCAGTAGCTTGATAAAAATCAAATCATATTTATGTATCACTTAGGAGTACATAGTACATATTATATGATGTGACCCCAACAAAAACCTTGTGAGTTAAATAAATAAAAATATCATTCCATTTTTACAGATGTGGAAGTTAAGGCATACAGAGATTAAGTGATTTGCCCAAGGTCATCTAATAATTGTCAGAACTACCTCAAGCCCATGTCTTCTGATTCTATATGCAGTACTCATTCCATGACATTCTTCTTAATGATCATTTTGAAGGAAAAATATTAAGTTCCACATAAATTTACTTAATATTCAGGAATAGATTATTCCATTAAGATGCTAGTTAAAATGTAAAAGGAATGAAAATATCTACCCAGAAAATTCCCATACATAGTCCCTTTGAAAATCAAGCTCATCATATCCATCAAGGTAATAGATAATTCGGCACAAAAAATTATCTAGCTATATTAGGCAACAGAATATTTTTGTGATCTTAAATTATTCAGCCTTCAAGTCCTACTTCAATGCTTCATTTTGGCCTGGAGGTGACCTTGGGCTTGCAAAAGTGTTTGCCAATAGTTCAGGAATGTTGGCACCTTATACCATGGAGGAAAGATTTTTTTTTTGGTACTGTTCTAGAAACAGACTAAGTCTATATGCCAAACTAAGTCTACATTCCAAACTACAGTCAAACTAAGGTGACATTGGGTTTGCAAAGACTATGACAGCAGGAGACAAGAGTGTAAGGTTTCTACCATGAAGAACATTTATCATCAAACTAAGACTGGAAAGGCTAATCTCAAATGGGCTGTACACTTAGTAATGAAGCTTTGTCCATGGAAATTCATATCACAAACAAATATAACAATATCTTCAGAGCTTCTGTGTGAACCACTTTTACTACTTCACAAGAAAGGGTTGAATGGTCATAAAATATCAGGGATTGATAAGTATCTAAAAATTTTCAGATATTTTCATTCATCTATTCTTAGTCTAAAGTAAGAACATATATAATTTGAAGAAAGAGTGAAGATGGTGGAAAAAAGGCAGGGACTCCACTGAACTATGTTCCAAACCCCTCCAAATATATTAAATAATGACTAATCAAATTCTAGCAAGGTAGAACCCACAAAAAATCATGAAGTCATTATCTAGACCAAGAAATTGTAGAAGGCAGGAAAGGTCTGTGGTAGCTGGATGAGAGAGGAGTGCAGTCATGTCATAGCAGACCAGATCATATATCTAAAAACCAGCAGAAGACCTCAGGTTGACTGAAGCAGTGACAGTCTGCCACGACTGCCACCTCAGGGTAAACATAGAGCAAGAAAAATAAGCCAGAGTCTGTGCAGAACAAGATCATACTGGGGCAACTGGAGAAGATCAAGATGCTGATTCAGAGTCCAGAAGGAAGTCTAAGCAACTCCAAGAGAGTTCTGCTGGAAAACCAAGCAGAAACTTGCTGCTAAATTGAGGCAGCTAA